>NW_027187378.1:19524366-19542996 GCF_028583685.1 Petaurus breviceps papuanus | reverse complement strand
GATAGATAGATAGATAGATAGATAGATAGATAGATAGATAGATAGATGATAGATAAATAGATCACAGAACCCAACCCAGAAGTGGGGCTGGAAGACTCTACAGATGCTATCCTGGCTATACTTTGTCCCCATTCAGTCTAGGCCTCTGGCTAAATCATTATATTGACATGGACTGGAAAACTTACCCATTGTCGTTTCTCCTTATATTTTCTGAATATTCTCTATTTGGAACATTCTTCCTCTGTCTTTATCAGACTGGTTATAAGGGAGATTTTGGCTATCCTGTTTCTTTTTATTCCACCATCTTTGCTGGTGTCAGATGTTAGTTCAATCACATTTTGGGAGTGTTAATGCTTCACTTTTCTCACTTTTGGAGGAATTTTTCCTTTCTAGAGAGATCTTAGGAAGCAATTTCTCAGTGCTTTCAAGTCTGATTATTTTTCACTCTAAGTAGAGTTTATGACCCATCCTTCCATTAGCTGTATCCCTTTGCCTTTTAATTTCAGTTATTGCTAGGATATCAATATTGATGTAGTTCATTTCTTCAGAGAGCTTTTCATTTCATTTAGTAATTGAACAGAGATCTTATATTTAAAATTTAATATAGTTAAATGAATGTTTTTAAATGGAATTTATTCTCTGGGAATTCCTAATACCAATGATATCACAAATCAGCACCCAAAAGGACATATTTTGGGTGACTCGGGGAGAATATGAAGATGTATTCATACTGAGACAAAGATCTATTAATAGTAATATAAAACAAAAGCAGCTTCCATTCCATCAGTTCTCGTGTGCTTCCCAATAAAGGAATAATAAATTAGAAAACAGAATTAACCCCAGGTTGAGCCAGATTAGGGTAAAGATTTGAGGGCTAGTCCTCTTCTTCTCTAGGCTCCATTTCCTTCCATGGCCTATGCCACTCTCTAGGTCAAGGATTCTTTACCTGAAGTCTATGAGCTTGTTAGGTTGTTGTTGTTTTTAAAGCTTTTTGATATTTGCATTTCAATGTAATTGGTTTCCTTCTGTGGCACTCTGCAAAATTAAATGTCTGTTCAGTGTGGTACTGGGATATCTGGCAGAAGAAGATATGCCTTGGAAAAACACAAACCTACCATTTGAGTAATGACTGACAAAATTAATAAGATTTTTTAAAATAATAGAGAAATGACTCCCACTTCCATACTATGCTGTCACCCAAAGCAACATGGTGTTCTTTTTTTTTTTATGAACCACTGAACAATCTTTTTTCAGAGGAAAACTGCAAAGTTATCCATCTCACCCTAGTGCAATGCAATTCTCATGTCCTTGATGTGTATACATTTGGAGATACTGATAATGGATTCCGCTTTATTTATTGCTTTTCCAGATGAACGCTGGTCCTCGATCCATCTCCAGTATCTTGGCACTTGGACCAGTTGTCTATAGCAAGGTGTTCCATGGCCTATACCACTTTGGTTTAGAACGCTCAGGTCATCTGTCATCCAAGTTGGTTTGTTTTCCTCATTATTCTCCTTGTTGCCTCAATTCTAGCATCTATGCCTATCATCTGAGTATCACTCAGGTCAGCCATTTAGTGCAGAGGAGAAATAGCAAATGATTTCCCTGTTTCTACTCAGCTTTAATGGGCTCCAATTAAATTGAGTTGCATTCTCAACTGCATTTTAATCTCCTGAAAGGTCTCCCTGGGCAGATGAGCTCATGACCATAGAGTCAGGGTTTGGGCTGCTTTTACTGTCCTTTTGGTTTTGAGCCAGGCTTCCTAGGAGATGCCAGAAATTTGATTTTCTTTCTGTCCCCAGAAATAGCAGAGGAAACCCGTGGGAAGAGCACTGAGTCCTGTAATAAGAGGGAGTAACTCCTTAAAAAGACGATCTTTTCAAGTGAAGGAGAGTTCCCCTGAGTTAAGTGAACAAGTCAATTAAACAAGCAATTAATTCAGTTCATCAAACATTTACTAAGTGTCAACTTTGTTGAAGTAGCTATGTTAGTCACTGGGAAATTAAAGGCAAAACAAAAATAGTTCCTGACCTCAAGGAGCTTACATTCTGTGAGGGTGTACATGTTGTATCTAAAGTAAGTAAATGCAAAGTATATGAAAAGTAATGCGGAACAATTTTGAGACAGGGAGAGATAATAATAGGCTGGGGAGAGATGGGGTTGAAAACTGGGATAGAACTGTAGTGGTGGGCACTTGAGCTATGTTTTGGAAGCAGCTAAGGATTGTATGAGGCAAGGGAAAAGAGGGAAAGCAGAAATGAAAGAGCACTTTGCAAAGGGAGAGAGATGGGAAATGGGTGAACATGTTTAGCAAACAACTAATAGGTCAGCTTGACCTAGAAGGGAATCATATTAAATAAAACTGGAAAGATAAGTGAGATTTAGACTTGGGAGAATTTTATATGTCAAGCAGAAGATTCAGCATTTGGTTTGAGGGGTTAGAAGGAGTCATTGAGAATTTGTGATTAATGGAGTCACATGATTAATCAATGAACCAATCAGTCAGTATTTACTAAGCACATATTGACTACCACAGTGTTGGGCATTTGTGATTCAAATAAAAAGAAAGGAATTATCTTTACATTATAAAGATAACAAGTTCATATAGAAACACATTCAGTATAATATGAAGTGAATAAATGCAAATATATGCAAAGTAATTATATACAGAGATGTGTTAGTAAATGCTAAACAACCAGCTCTCTCCCCTTTCAAATGGATGTACAGCACACATTAGTTTAATCTGCCCAATTAACATTTTCTCCATCACTTTATAATGTTTAGATAATAAAAAAAACAATAAATCAACCAATGATTTTTAAATAGTATGTAAATTTCAGAGAGATAAATGCTGTCACTGAAAATTTAACAAGTAACTTTTCAAAGGCAGTATGAGCTTACTCCAACGCACTCCTGAATATAAAGAATTTCACTTTAATATCTGTGCTGAAGAGGGATTAAAAAGGGGAGAGACAGGAGGTAAGGGAGACCAATTAGGATATTCTAGTACTATAGACAAGAGGTGAGAAAGGCCTTAACTAGGGTAGAAGCTGTGTGAAGGATAGGCAAGGGACAGATATAAGAGATTTTGTGGAGGTAGGGTTGACAAGACTTGGAAACTGTTTGGCTACAGGTGTTGAAAGAAAGGGCAGTCACAGGCCTAGGTGTCTGAAAGTATAGTAATCTTACTACACACTTATCATAGTGCCTGGAACATTTGTTGTTCCTTCATTTAGCCATATCTCAGTCTTCGTGACCCCATTTGGTGTTTTCTTGACAAAGGCACTGGAATGGTTTGCTATTTCCTTATCCAGATCATTTTACAGATGAGGAAACTGAAGCAAACAAGGGCAAACTACTTGACCTAGTAACTAGTGTCTCTGAGGTCAGATTTGAACTTAGGAAGATGGATCTTTCTGACTCTAGATCCAGCACTATCCACTGTGCCACCTAACTACTCTCCTGAAGCATAGTAGACACTTCAAAAATATTTATTGGCTGATAGTCCCATTGAACAAAGTAGAGATGCATGAAAAATGGAAGGACTGAAGTATTAAGACTAGTTAGTATAGTGATTTCTGTTTGGAACACGTCAGGTTTGAGATACCTATGGGACATTGAAAAAGAGACGTTTGTCAGGCATTTGGCAATATTACACTAGAATTCAGGAAAGAGTCTAGGAATGAATATAGTTTTGAGAATCAGTGAAATAGAGATGATAACTAAAGCAGGAGGAGCTAAATAGATTACCAAGGGATAGAAGATAGAGGGAGAAAAAGACTAGGCAGAGTGTTGGGGCATGACTAAACTTAGTGAGAGACTATAGTGATCTAGGGGAAATTTACTGAAAGGGATGCTCAGAAAGGTTAAAAGAACCAAAAAAGGGTGTATATATATATATATATATATGTATGTGTGTGTGTGTGTGTGTGTGTGTGTGTGTGTGTACAAGGCACTGTATCAAATATTTGGGACACACAAAATCTCCTGTTAACTATCTAATTTGTTGATGCCTCTGAGGCCATCAGATCATAGAGAAACAAGCAGTGCCATTTTATTTACTGGGTTCCTTACCCACAATTTCCATGGGGGTTGCTATCAGGATCGAGCTGAAAAGTAGGAAAATCCGGGAAGCAGAATGTTTGTTGTTGGCATGTTCTTAACTTACATTTCAGCTTTTAGTGGCACCTGTATGATCTTGAACAAATTGTTTCACCTTTCTTGGTCTCAAAAATGTAAAATGTGAAGGGCTGAGCTAAATGATGCCTAAGGTCGTAGATTCAGAACTATGAAGGATCTTTGAGGTTATCTAGTATAATGCTTCATTTTACAGATGAGGCATTTCTTGCCCAGACAAGTGAATGATTTACTCAAGGTCACAGAGGTAGAATGAAACAGAGAAAGGATTTATCATTTCCTCTGACTTTAAATTCATCGTTCTTTCCATGGTACCAGGCTATCTCCCTACTCTAAAAAGCTTTATTGCTCTTATTAATGTCATTTTGTTCCCCAATGGTTGTCAACCAATTGCCCAAAATATGGAAGCAAGTACACCTGCATGGAGTCTTTCCATCTATCCTTCCTCCCCATTGCTGCCCTCAGAGGACCTCATGCCCTAAGGTATCAGTCCTGCGGATGCTCAAGACCCTTTCCAATAGCTTTTTAATTTTTTTTTTTTTTTGCTTTTTGGAGAGGGGAAGGTAGTGCAATTGGGGCTAAATGATTTGCCCAAGGTCGCATGGCTAGTTTTGTGTTAAGTGTCTGAGGCCGGATTTGAACTCAGGACCTCCTGACTCAGGGCCAATGCTCTATTCACTGTTCCACCTAGCCATCCACCATTTTTGTTTTTCTTTATCACCTCCAAAATAAAACTTATTGTCATGTCACATTTCCAGCTGCTCTGAGTCATATTAATCCCAGGTAAGAATGGCTTCCAAGTGTTACTCCTTCTAAGACAACACTTTAAGAGTAATTTTCTCAAAAACAGCTCCTTAATCCAATGGAAAGGCTATAACAGTACCCCAAAACATACTGGCCTCATCCCCCTGAAATTGGCCTACTATGGTATGTGAAAGTACCTATATGATACCCACGGAACAGTCCTTAATCCATCTGCACAGAAAGATTTGTAGCAATTCTTTTTGTGGTGTCAAGGAACTAAAAACTGAAGGGAGTGCCAATCAATTATAGAATGCTTGAACAGACTATGGTATTTGACTATTGCCAAAATTCCAGAAGACTAAAGAGGAAGTAAACTACTAACACCTTCTTCCAGAGAGGTCACATGGATACAGAATAAGACATACATTTTCAGACATGACCAATGTGTGAATGTGCTTTGTTTGATTATGCATATTTGTTGCAAGGTTTTTAAAATGTTTTTTTGGGGAGAGGAGGGAGAGGAGGTTGGAAGAGAGAGAAAGGTCATTGAAACATTTTTTTTTTTAATTCACAGTAGAGAACAGAAAACTAAAAGGAAACTTGCATAAGAAAGACAGCTTCAAAAGACACATGTTGATTCTATTATATACTTAAAAAGACAAAACAAGCTAAATGTAAAAGAAGTTAGAGATTTCATGTCCAAACCTCTTTTTATGCTCTATTTCATATATGGAAAAGTTTATTTTACATGCTAGTTGTTAGAATTTTTTAAAGTATAGTCCTTAAACTGAGATTGACTTTCTCCAGTTCATCTGTTAGTGATAACAAAATGTATTCAGGAAATTTTGATTATACTGTCAACAATAACTTCCAATTCATTGTGAATTTAAAAAGTAGCATTATTAGAGTGGCATCATGAAGACCCCATTCAACAAGGTTTTCACTGCTTCTCTCTCTACAGGAGAGATAGATACCCTAAGTTATCCATTTTTCATAATCCTCAACATACTAGACCATCAGGAATAGAGATAATTCTTTTCCTCAAAGCCATTTCTAGACCCTCCCTTCATTGCCTCTACTGAGTAATCTCTCCTTTTAAGATAATTCTATGCAAAAGTGCCTTTCACATTATGCACATTAATCCACTTTTTCTGTCATGAGGTGGGAAGGGTTCTTCATCAGTTGTCTAGAATACTGTTTGATTATTTCACTGATCAGAGTTAAGTCTTTCAGAACTTTTTATTTTTACAATAATAATGCTAGAGTATAAATTTTTCTGGTTCTGCTCACTTCATTCTGTAACAGTTCACATAAGTTTTTCTAGGTCAATCTGAAACCATTCCCATAGACCATAATTTGCTCATCAAGTTCCCAATGTTGGGCACCCTCTTTAGTTTTTTGATATCACAAAAAGCTTCTATAAATATTTTTATACATAAAAGACCTTTTCATCTTTCTCCAATCTGCTTAAAGTTTAGGTGTAATAATGGTATCATTGGTATCAGTGGTAACATTCTTTGTTTAGTTACTTTTTGGGCCATACCTGACTTCCAATTACTTAAACTTCTCCAGTCTCATGAGTTTTATCTTCATTCTATCTCAGTCACCTACAGGGATAGGATTATAAGATCATAGATTGCACAGTGTCTGGTACATAGTGATTCCTTAATAACTTATTGACTGACTGACATCCAACTCTTTCATTTTATAGTTGAGGAAACTGAGATTCAGAAATGTTGTGACTTAACCAGGATCACAAAGGTAGTAAGTATGTGAAATGGAATTCGAACCCAATTTTTTCTCACTCTAAGTCCAGTACTCTCACCATGATGCCACCAAAATAAGAAAAAAAAATCAAATGGAAGAAGAATGCCATGAGACTGAAAGTAAAGAATTCTGATTTCTGGGAATAGTGGTATAAGAAGAAAGATTTTCCAGAGAAGAGGCTGTTAATGTATTCAGGATGGTATGTATGAGGGAAAAATGTTAGGGGACATGTTTTTAAACTAGCCAAAGGGATGAAAGAAATGGGAAGTAGTTATATGAGACATGGGTTTTTTCATTATGTCTGTCATCTCTTACAAACTATCTCTTTTCATTTTCCTGCCACATATCTCATCTGGTCCCACATCTCATTATACCATCCATCTGATTATACTATAAATCTTAGTAGCTTAATCTTTCATTCTTGTGCGATGTAAACACATGTCAAATCCTGGCACTTGCTACAATGGGATGAATCTTTGATGTGTCATTAGATGAGTCCTTTAGGTCCAGGCTCTGTGTAGCCCAAGACCCTACCACAGATACATCCTTGGAGACCTGGGGAACACAGAAAAGTCACATGAATTCCTGACTTCATCTCACAGTCTTACAGATGGTCTATAGCAGTGCTTCTTAAATTGTGGGTTGGAACCCATGCGGGCTTACATAACTGAATTTAGGGGTCACAAAATATTTGACAATAGTAAAGGGCTTATGAACATGCAATGACCAAAAATTAATTCAAAATCAAATGCATAAAAAATCCAAGGTGCGTCTGGTAGCATTTGCCTGTGTTGCATTGTACAACTTTACTACAGTCTTGGTTCTGAACACACAACATGCAGCCTTTGCACTGTCCATGCCATCATGCCATGCAACACCAATGAGCACTGTCAGAAACACCTTTCTCAGCTTTGAGACTATTGTATGTTATGAATTGGAATGGGGTTTTTTACTGTATATACATAATTTTTGCTCTTACAGAAACACCATAATTTAATTATAAAAAAAAGACTTTTAGTATTTTCCTACCATCATTCCTCACCATGTATCAAATTTGTATATCTTTGGATTCTATTGTTTTAGAATGTTTGATTTTAAAAATTGCTGTTATCTCCTTCTTCTGCAAAAACATGTGTTTAATTATAGCACGTAAAGACAAAAGTCCTTTAATAATATTTCTCCACCATCACTGCTGTATGTGTATGTTAATGTGAACATCAATTTTAAAAATTAAGCACAAACAAATGTAATTTCACAAACTAAAACTAGTATTACTTTGAGAAATTATCAGCAACATTTATTTATATTTTAGGACAAAAATATTTTTTGGTTATGGAAAAGTTGTTAAATTTAGATCGAAGAGGTAAAAATACTGATGATAATGTGACAGAGTCTTCACTACCAGGTTGCAGTATACCTAAATTGACAAGAAAAAGAAAATATGCTGAATCATTTTTGCAGTATGGATTTACTTCTAATAATGATGATGGTGTGGAGAAACCTCTTTGCTTAATTTGTAATGAAGTTACAGCCAAACTAAAATGACATTTTAATACCAAGCATGCAGTATATTGCAATAAACCAAAGGGATATTTTGAATGACTTTTAAAGTCTTCAAATAAAGAAAAACAATGTTTTGAAAAATTTGTTACTGTCAATCAAAAGTACTTACTTGTATCTTATGAAACTTCTTACTTAATTGGAAAAACTAAAAAGCCCTGTGCAATAGGAGAAGATCTTGTATTATCTGCTGCTATTAAAATGTCAGAAATAGTTCGTGGGAAGAAGTATGGGGATGAAATAAGTAAAATTCCTTTTTTGAATGATACTGTTTCCAAAAGAATTTCTGAAATTAGTAATGACCAATTCCAGCAGCTTGTTATCAGGTTTATGGGCAACCCAAAGTTTGCAATTCAGTTAGATGAAGCAATTTGATATTTCTAATATGGCACAGTTGTTATTTGTGTAAGATATGAATATGAAGGAAGCACATGTGAAGAATTATTGCTTTGTCACCCTTTGGAAGGGCACAAAAGAGGGGAAGATATATATATATATATATATATGTATATCTTAAAGTCTGTGTATTTTTCACAAATGAAGGTTTACAGTAGAAAAATTGCTTTGGAGACTGTACAGACAGTGCTGAAGCAATGTTGGGAAAAAATGTTGAATTTGTAACAAAAGTTAAAGCTAATGGCAATGAGCATATCACTTTTACTCACTGCATGATCTAAGGAGAGGCACTCATAGCCAAAAAAAAATATCACCAGTTAGATGTTGTGTTTTGACACTATCAAAATCATTAACTATTCCTTAAAAAACCATGCCCTTATGTTTACAAACCTTTGGAAAGACATGGACTCTGATTATAAAAGCTTATTACTATGTTCAGAAGTAAGGTGGCTCTCAAGAGGGTGAAGTTTAAACAGATTTTTGAAATTGAAAGATGAAGTTATATTTTTGGAAGAATAGGATAGAAAATGGTTCTTTAGAAATGTTTACAGCTACAGATGATTTTATAATCAAAAATAACCTTCCCAGAGATTTAATTGTAAGAGTTATACTTGATCATCTGAAGTGCCAGGAGACACAGTTTCAGAAATACTTCCCCTCAAATTTTGATTCTAAAAAACTAAATTGGGTTCATAAAACATACTCAATTGAAATAAAATGCCCTAGTCATCTGACATTAAAAGTTTAAGAAGAATTTGCTGAGTTCTAAAGGGACACAGGTTTAAAACCCGAGTTTCCTAAAAATATCATTAAATTAATTTTGGCTTGGGATGAGGACAGAATTTCCAACAATTTCTTAAATGAATCTAAACATACTTATGCCATTTTCTAGTATGTATTTATGTGAAGCAGTGTTCTCAGCATTGATGATTATTAAATCAAAATATCAATCAGCTCTGAAAAATGTTGGAAATGCTCTAGATGTTTCAGTATCAAATATTCTGCCAAGTCTTAATTCTTTATGTAAAAATAAATAAGCACATCCATCTCATTAGTAGGCAAATTTTTTCATCCATAATAAATGGTAAAATTATATATATATGCCGGAGAATTGATTTAAAATAAATTTCTTTTTTTAATTAAAAATTTTTTTCCCAAGTATTCAAAAACTTTTATTACCCAAAGATTTTCATTCCTTTTTTTCTATCACACAAAATCTTTGTTTGTAATAAACTCAAACCCATCTATTTTATTTTTATTAGTTCATTTGCTTAATTAACATGTTCTTTCTGATTAAGTATACCCCCTTATACCCTGTTTTACAATAGATTTGAACAATTCAATTAATGATTTTATATAATTGATTCATTTTATTGTAGTTTGTTATGAGATTTGGAATGAAAGAAATTATATATAAAGTTTGCTTTGCATATGTTTATGCATTTCAGAAGTTTTTTATTGAGTAAAAATATAATTCCCTAGTGTTTTTAACTTATGAATTTGAAATTGTATACACATAAGTTTCTATTACTAGGTTCCGAATTCATTTTAAAAATTATTTTCCCTTACTCTCCCCCACAACAGACAATTTTTATAATAATTGCTTTATAATATGCTTCAAAATCTTATCAGGCAAATTCCTCTTTTTTTTTTTTCAAATGCTTTATTAACTTCTGATTTACATCATTCATTTCTGTCAGATTTTGAGTTACAAATTTTCTCCCCATTTTTCCCCTACCCACTGCCCTAAAATAGCAGTCCCACAGGATATCCCCTCCTCCAATTTGCTCTCTCCCATATTTTCTCCCATATACCTTTTGACTTTTCCATTGGATCTCTATGCCCCAGTGCCTGTATATCGTATTTCCCAATTACATGTAAAATAGTATTAATAATAGTATATATATATATATATATATATATGTACATATATATATATATTTGAATATTTGATTTTAAAACTTTGAATTCCAGATTCATCCCCTTCCTCCCTTGTCTCCCACCCTTACTGGGAAGATAAGCAGTTCAATATAGGTTGTACATGTATGGCTAATGCAAAACAATAACATAGTAGATATATTGTAAAAGACTGACTATATTTCCCTCCCTCCTATCCCCTCTCCCACGTGTTCTATTCTCTACTTTGATCTCATCCCTTTTCAAAAGTGGGTGCTCCCAACTTCCCTCCTCCCCAGCCTGCCCTCCCTTCCATCATCCCCCCTTTCATCCCCTTTCACCCTTACTCTCCTGGAGGGCGAGATACCCTATTTAGTGTGTATTTCATTCCCTCCTCAAAACAAATTCAATGGGAATAAGGTTGACCCATTCCCTTTTGCCTTCCTATTCTTCCCCTCCATTGTAACCATTTCCCCTTGCCTCTTCTATATGAGATAGTTTACCCCATTCTGTCTCTCCTCATCTCCTCTCATTATATTCTTCTCTCACCTCTTAATTTTACCTTTTAAGTATCATCCTTTCCTATTAAATTGGTTCTGTGCCCTCTATCTATGTATACCTGTAAACATATATACACACATTCACATATGTATTCATATGCCCGTATACCCTCATATATAGACATACATACATACACACACACACACACACACACACACATATATATATATATATATATATATTTCTATTCCCTTCAACTACTGAGAAAAATTTCATCAGTTACAATTATTGTTTTTCCATGTAGGAATGTTAATAGTTCAACTTTGATAAGTTCTTTATGATTTCTTTTCTCTGTTTACCTTCTCATGTTTCTCTTGCTTCTTGTATCTGAATGTCAAATTTTCTATTCAACTCTGGTTTTTTTGAGCAAGAATGCTTGAAAGTCTAAAATAAATTTCTATATTATTATAAGTAAATATGTGATTTGTATACCTATTTTGTATACCTATATACCTGGAGTCACATAAATTTTCTTAGGTGAAAGGGGTCATGAGTAGAAAAGTTTAAGAAACCCTGGTCTGTAGCAGGGACCATATAGAAGTCATCCAGAGATTGACATAAAAGAGCACAAGAATAAAATCCACTCCCCAGGCCATTATCTGGGCATTTTCTTTTACAATGAACCCAAAATATCACCCAAAGTTTACAAGTCTGATGGTTATATAATAGCACCGTGGGCAGCATTGACTTTATGCATATGTGCTCCTCTCTAAGACTTAGCTCCTGGTGGAGTTACAAGAGTTCATTTTCTTTCTTTCTTTTGTTTTTTACATTTTATTTTAGATTCAAATGGTAGAACACAAATACAGAATAGAGAAAAGAATCAAAAACCATGTCATAAACTTAAATATTGGAACTTAAATACAAAGTAAGGAAGAAAAAAAGCAAGTTATATGCATAGCAGAACATAAGAGAGGATTCAAAATGTGTAACAATAAATTTTTGTTTCAAGGAAGTCTGTATGATAAGTAACACAGTTTGTGTTGAGAAATGTCCATCTTTTCTTTGCTTCTTTGTAAGTTTTCCCTTTTTTCAGCTGTGCACTTTTTTACTTTGTTCTTTTTTTTCCTACTCCTCCCCCTGCCCCCCCCAAGCTACAATTAACTTTGATATATTTCTCTGCAGCTATAGACATACACACACACATATACATTTATGCATACATATATAGACATATATTTTCCCAAATTCTACTCCTGATCTTTGTTTTTATATTTGTGCATATCTCTTGTTTCCTATCCCTCCTGCTTTTTCTACTTTACTTCTACCCACTACTTTGCCCTTCTGTTACTTGCCTATCCCCCTCCAAGGATCCTTCCCTTATCCTCCCATTACCATAAATCTGAACACTTTTCTGCATCTCCCTTTTACTTATTCCCTTACCCTCCCCTCTGAAGACCTCTCCCTTGTACTCTCTCCTTCCCTATGCCCTATTGTTTTATTTCTCCTGAATTTAGAAGACTTTTATACTCTTCTAAATATATATGTATTGTTCCCTCTTAAACCCATTTCTAATGAAAGTAGGTTACCAGAACTACCAGCCCTCCTCCCCCATCTAATTCCTCTGTATCAATTCTTCCTCTTGCACATCATTTGTATAAAATAATTACTCTTTTTTAGCTGTTCCTAAATGGTTTAACTTTTTAAAATTCATATCATACTCAGGTTTTCCCCAATCTTTCTTATGAGTTACCCAATTATTGATAAGAATTTTAGGCATACGTTTTACATTTTACATATTTAAAAAAGCAAATTGTCTGTCTTTATTGAATCCCTTATAATCAGTCTTTGGTATATACCTTATATTTCTCTTGGCTCTTGTGTGTCAAGTCTTTTATCAAGTTCATTTTTTTTAGCAAAGTCTTGAAAGTCAGACAGTTTATCAAATGTCCTTTTTTTCATGCAGGATTATGCTTAACTTTGCTGGGTATGACATTTTCAGTTAGAGCCCCTGTTCATTTGCTCTTTGATATGTAGGATTTCAAGATCTATGGTTCTTTAATGTCTCTGCTGCTAGGTCATGTATGATTCTAATTGTGGCACCATCATATTTAAATTGTTTTATTTTTGTTGCTTTTAATATTTTATCCTTGAGTTGGAGCTTTCAGAATTTGACTATTGTATTCCTATGAGTTTTACTCACAGGATCTCTTTTAAGTGGTGATCAATAGTTTTTTTTTTCTATTTCTACTTTCCCCATGTGTTCTAATGCTTCAGGACAATTTTCCTTAATAATTTTTTGCATTATTGTATCAAGACTCTTTTTTTTGACCATAACTTTCAGTTAGTCTAATTATTTTTCTGCTTTCTTTTCTTGGTCTGTTCTCCAAATCTGTTGTTTTTCTTATAAGATGTTTCTTCTTTCTTTTTCTTTCTCTTCTATTTTTTCATTATTAATATTTTGTTTAATTATTTCTTTGTCTCTTATAATTTTGCTGGTTTTGCCTTGCTCAATTCTAATTTTCAAGGTGTCATTTTCTTCCTTAAGATTCTAGATTTTCTGGTCTAATTTGTTGACTTTCCTTTCATACTTTTCTTGTTTTTCTTGAATTATTCTTTTTTTAAGGTTTTTTTTTTCCTGCCTCTATCATTTGATTTTTAAAGTCTTTTAAAAGATCTTATATGAATTCTTTTTGGATAGGTGACAATTTGATGTTATTCTTTGGGAGTTTCTTTACTTCAATATCCTCCTCTGAAGATGAACCCTGGTCTTCTCTATTCCCATAACAGCTTTCTATGGTTGGATTCTTTCTCCTTTGCCTATGCATATTTTTGTCATAATAGCTTAATTTTTATAATCACTTCTAGCCCTGGTGTATGGGGGATGGTGCCTCTTGACCCAGATCTTCAGTTCTCACCCCTAACCTGGAACCAAAGCCAAACTTCCAACCTCCTGTAAGTGCCCACAGTCAGAGGCTTTCTGCCCCACTGCTTCTGCACTAGCTGGGCATGTTCTGGTTCTTTATTGCCCCCACCACAGCTGCGTCTGGCATTATTGGTCAGCAGAGGTTCTGTCGATCTTCTTGGGTTCAGATGACCAACTCCCTTTACTATCTTGGGGTAAAAGTTCCTGTGACTGGGGCCCAGGCAGCCTCTTAAACCAACTAACCCCAGGGCTTGCTGCTTGTTGTTAAAGTGGACCCTATCTTGTAGGTGTTTACTCTTTATAGGGTTCTGGGATTTTTCTTCTAATCTTCTCCAATTGTCCCTGGAAGTCCCCTGTTGTGCCCCTATTCTTGTTTATTTTTACCCACAGTTTGTTCACCCTAAGGTGCTATTTTATATCTTTTGTGGGAGAAATCTCGAGAGCTTAGAATTTTCTGACCTACTCTGCCATCTTCCCAGAATCCTCTCTACCAGAGTTCATTTTCAACATGTTCTTCTACTCTAATACCCACCACAAATAGATCAAATATTCAGCCTAAAAGAGGTGAATGGTGATGCAAATAATCCAAAGCCACAGATAATTCCCAAATACATTTTCTTTGATTTTGGAGCTTAGCATCTATCCTTTTTGTAATAACTTTCCTTCCCAAATATAGTAATAACTCACATTTGTATAGCATTTAAATTTTTGCAAAGCATTTTCCTCACAGTAACTCTTCAAGTTGCCTAATACATTTATTATTATTCCCATCATATAGATGAGGAATTAAATGATTTGTGAAAGATAACACAGCTTGCAACTATCTGAGGTTGATTTCAAAGCTTGGTCTCCTGCTTCCAAGTTCAGGACTTTCCTCACTATTTTATACCACCTTTCAATATGTTTTATATGAACTAATATTTAAATCAATTTCTATTCTTTGAGTATATACCAACTGACTATGAGATAAGGCTATCCATAAACACTCTGTGTGATAGAAGGAAGACAGTTTGGTACTATTGGACACTAACAGTCCCCAGAGCATATATCACATGCAAAGATATAATAAAATTGGTAATATCACATTTAAATACAGAAATCCCCTCCTTGATAAAGTTGCTTAACAGTGAGATGAGACTATAATTATCAGAGTGTTCAGGTCCACCATGTAGTTAAGGTGCCTTCATTAATCTTAAAAGACTTTTATTTCAGATACTCATTTCTAAAGAACAATAATTCATCTAGAATTATGTAGAAATCCTTAATATTTCTCTCTTCCTTCAATAATCTACCATTCCCAAAATGTGTAAATTTTAGCTTGTCAACAAAGACTAGGTAAAGGAAGTGATTTTCAAGAAAACTGAAAAATTTTAGAATTGTCTTTCCTTTTAAGTGTTAAAGGAAGAAGGACTAGCCAACTGTTACTTCTTTACCTCCCTATGGTCATTGTGGCATACTGGAGACAGTCTAGTATCCCTAATACAAGGCAGGTAAAAATAGAAAGACTGTTACAGAGAATAGAAAAATTGTGCGGTAGTAGGTCAGAGAGTGATTAACTGGATTTCCATTTTCCTTTCCCAACTCAGTCAGCATTAAGGAAGCAGATTTTTTGAGAATCGAGGTAAGGGCATAAGGTAAAATAATAAAGGAGGAAAAAATTAGGGAGATGAATGAAGACTGATTATACAATAGATGCTTCTCATACATTTTCTCCTTTTCTACAGATAGATTTATATAGCCAGTGAGTATTTTGGGTTAACAATTCTTTGAAGTGATGTGGAACAAGAGATTAATGCTAAACATTTAGGACTGTCCTAACAAATTTCCAAAGGTGAAATGTATTTGCTCAAGAAGTAGTGGCTTTCCCATTACTGAAGTTCTTCAAATGGAGCATGTATCAACACTTGTCAGGGATATTATAGTTTCAGACTCAACTGAATGACCTCTGAGGTTTCTTTCATCTGAGATTCTGTAATTCTTAAAAAAAAACAAAAAACCTCTGTTTCCCACAATCCCTAATACATACAATCCCTATTGATGTCCCAAGCCAGCAATCAACTATAACCATATATAACCATATGGTAGCTCCTTGAGCAAGCACTGAATTTGGCAGACAGTGAAACTAAGCATGATTTCACCTGTGTGATCTTGAACAGATCACTTCACTTCCAAAAGACAATACATTCCTCATCTGTAATACTCTCTTGCAGATATGTTTGTTTGAGTGTATTATAAATTAGCTAACAGCTGAAAGGCTCTATTAAAATTCACTTCACTATCTGAAAGGACTTTTGGTCCTGCACTTCTGTTTTCATCTACATATAATTTTGATTAGTGATACTAGTCACTGTCTGTCTGACCTTCAAAAATTAGAAGCTGAGGACATTTATCATCCTTTCCTGGGTCACTTCCCCATCTCTAACTCCTCTAAGATGACTCAAGTATGTCCAATTGGTAGTCAAACAGTGCATGTCCCTAACTGATTCCAGAAAACAGCACACAACCCAGGAAAGGGTGTGGGAGGTGTGAAATCCTGGCAGAGAGAATCTGGCTCTGTTGCTGTGGGCTGCCTGCTGATTGTGAGAGATGTGAAAACCAAGAGCCCTCCCCAACCCCAATCAGTATGCAAAATAGGTTTAGGAGGCCATTGCCATTATCCTTTTATTATCTCTGTGGTGACAGGGAGAGGCTGTGGGAATGTAAGGGCATGAATGACAGGTGCTCTGCTGAGCTGGGAATTCAAACATTTCAGTGGGCCTTTCTGGAATTCTGACAGTTTCCCTCACACTTGAATGCCATTTTTAAAATTACACCTGTTTGCCCACAGCAGCTGTCATATATATATTTGTGGGATAGGTTATTTCTCCCCATTCCCCTCCCTGCCACTTCCCTCTCGCAGTCAATTTTTTTCTATTTCGACAGCTGCCATTCACACAACAACAGACAAAGAAACAGCCTGACAGGAACAGTAGAGATTAAAGAGAATTACTCACATTCCTAATGCTCTTTCACAGGCAGCCCTTTACTGTTGGCTCCATTATCTTTATTCCACGACTGATTACTTCTTGGAGTAAATAGATGGAAAGATATTTAAAAGCTGTTGACTCCATAAGAAATTTAAGCTAAGAAACTTATCACGCAATGGTTTGATCTGGAGAACTGGTAAGGTGGAGGGAAGAGAGGAAGAAATATAGCTCTGTTCTTTTCCAAACTACACAAGGAAAGATTAAAAAAAGAGCATTAGATTGAATGATAATTGATAAATCCAAGAAGAAACTACAGAGTATATCTTTTTCTATCCTTTGTTGGTATAGGAAGACAGTGTGAAGGTTGTATTGGAAAGGGGTTCCTAAAACAGGAAGGCCTACACAGAAACTTTGCAGCTGAGAATCAGTGGTAGGGAATCTAGTGGTATGACTGAGACAGGGACCATGCAACAGCATGAGCCTGCAACTATGGCCCCCTGATACTAGAATTATGGAGATATCTAGTGTTCTGATTGAATTAATACCTACATCTGTGTACTAAGGAAGGGAGCCCAGACCATGGGCAAGCCTGAAATTCTTTAATTCTTAATGCATGCTGACAGAAGCTGGGGCCAATGATTATCTACTGAAACTTTGACTAAGGACAACCCTGCATTGACGTCATCCAGACCCTCAAACTGGGATTGAAAGAAATGAAATCTATGCAAGAAAATTATGGAAAGAGATCTAAAATGTAAAAAAAAATGCTAAAGAAATTAACTCCTTAAAATCAGAATTAGTGAAGTAGCAAAAGAGATACAAAAAATACTGAAGAAAACTCCTTAAAAATCAGAATTGGCCAAATGGAAAAAGAGACTTGAAGAAAATAATTCCTTAATATTTGAATTGGTCAGATGGAAGTTAATGACTCTAAGAGATATTAAGAAACAATAAAACAAATTAAAAGACTGAAAAAGTAGAAGAAAATGTGAAATATTTTATGGGGAATAAAACTAACCTGGAAAATAGATCAGAATGAATTAGAAATCAAAGTCCAACAATATGGTGTTTACAAGAGAAATTCTTGAAACAGCAACACACACATAGAATTAACATAAATTGACTGGATCAGAATTGAACATGCATCCTCAGAAGTTAAAAAGGTAATGGTGGCAATTGTGATGTTAGACAAAACAAAAGCAAAAATAGATGTGATTTAAAGAGATAATCAGGTAAATTACACTTTACTAAAAAGTACCATAGACAGTGAAGTAATATCAATACTGGAATACATGTGTGAATTCCTGAAGGAAAAGTTAAATTAATTACAGGAGGAAACCGACATTAAAATTTTTCTAGTGGGTGAACCTTAATTTACCAAAACTGACCTGAAGAATAGAATGAGGAGAGATAATTTAAGAATTATTGGACTATTTGAAAGACATGATAAAAAAAGATTCTCTCATAGAACCATCCTCCTCTTATATACCCTACTCTTTTCCTGTTCTTCCTTCCTTTCTTTCTTTCTTTCTTTCTTTCTTTCTTTCTTTCTTTCTTTCTTTCTTTCTTTCTTTCTTTCTTTCTTTCTTTCTTTCTTTCTTTCTTTCTCACTCTCTCTCTCTTCCTTCCTTCCTTCCCTCCCTCCTTTCTTTCTCTCTTCCTTCCTTCCTTCCCTCCTTCCTTCCTTCCTTCCTTCCTTCCTTCCTTCCTTCCTTCCTTCCTTCCTTCCTTCCTTCG
>NW_027187378.1:19495538-19524266 GCF_028583685.1 Petaurus breviceps papuanus | reverse complement strand
CTTCCTTCCTTCCTTCCTTCCTTCCTTCCTTCCTTCCTTCCTTCCTTTCTTTCTTTCTTTCTTTCTTTCTTTCTTTCTTTCTCTCTCTCTCTCTCTCTCTCTCTCTCTCTCTCTCTCTCTCTCTCTCTTTCTTTCTTTCTTTCTTTCTTTCTTTCTTTCTTTCTTTCTTTCTCTCTTTCTTTCTTTCCTTTTTGGAGGGCAATTGGGGTTAAGTGACTTGCCCAAAGTCACATGGCTATTAAGTGTGTCAAGTGTCTGAGGTCAGATTTGAACTCAGATCCTCCTGACTCCAAGGCCAGTGCTCTATTCACTGCACCACCCAGTCACCCCTCCTGCTTTCTTTCTTGTGCTGTCTCTCCATTTAGATTGTAAACTCCTTGATGGCAGGGACTATATTTCTTTTTATTAATTATATACCCAGTGTTTAGCACAATGCCTGGCACATTGTAGACACTTAATTAGTATTTGCTGAATTTGGATCTATTCAGTTTACTATTTGTCAGGTACTTTGGATGCAAATACAAAGAACAAAACAATCCGTCCTTGCAAGGAGCATACATTTTTTATAGAAGCTTTATGAGAAGAATGGTGTGCCTTTGGATATTCACAGTAGCACAGTTGATTTAAAAATGCAAAGAATACAGATCTTTTGTGTTTATTGTTTGTGGATTACTAGAAAACAAACAAAGATGGCTTGGACTTTCAAGGCAGTCTCAAAGGTTAAAAAGAAACTTCTTCCAAAAAAAGTTTCTCATACAATATTCCCTGCCAACATAACTGCAGAGATAACGCAGGTCTATTGCTGTACTGCTGTTGTCAAATGAAGGATAACACAGGGAGATACATCCTTACCAAAAATTTTCAACACTCTCATGAAAGATATCTCATCAAGGGTTCAAATGGAAAAGAAATTTTCTATAGGTGGTGAGCTCTTCCAGAGGTTCCTGTTTGCAGTTTATGTACCGCAGATTGCATAAAATCTCAGAACTTTGTAGCGCCTTTTCAATGAGTTGTATGACTATTTTAAAGAGATTAGAGTAATAATCCATACTGGAATAATTAAATAGATGAAAATGCCTATTGTCTATAATGACATGCAATTAAACAGACAATCCATTGTCCATAATGGCATGTAATTAAAAAGACAATCTATTGTCCATAATAACATGCAATTAAACAGATAATCTATTGAGTTAGTGTCAGTATATTCATTTGGGACAGGCATTATACATAGAAAATGAATTGTGCTTAGAATGGAAGTAAAGGGAGTAGGATAGGTTGTGTTCTAGGAACTGCACAGTGTTTTTAACAATCTCAAAGTGCTTTCCAGTGTAAAGCTCTCTTTCTTAAAGATGCATTCTCCCAGTTATGCTCTATGGTTGCAAACCCAGGGACATCACAGTCCCCAAGGAATTAAAATTATGGGTTGCACAAAGATGCATGGAAGGTATAAGTAAGCTGCAGCATGTTTCTAACAATGATCTCTACTCAGTGAATTGCACAATTTTATCTTCTAAAAGAGCTGATTAATAGAGCACAGGAATCTTATTCTAAGTTATAGCTACTATTATCACAGATGAGATTAAGAGATGACACATCTTCAGAGATACTCGCCTCCTGACCTGGTTTTACCATGTATCCAGCCACTATGCTGCCTTGTATGGTGGAATGGATGGAGGACTAGACTTGGAGTCAGAAACACAGACTCTGCCTCAGACATTTGCTAGCTGTGAGCCTTAGCAAGACAAGGATCTGGGCCTCAGATGCTTCATCTGAAGAGGTAAAGATAAAGAGGTTGAAACTGATGACCTCTAAAATCCCCTCTTGCTGTAAATCTATGATTCTATCATCTCCCTGGCCTCCCCTTAACTCAATTATCATTACTTTGTGCTTTAAAACTCACATTCTTTGTGACTCCTCTCAAGCCCAGGCATGATTCTACCATAACAGTAAGGCTCTATTCAACAACCAAAAGGGAAAATGTATTGCTTTCTTCATATGTCACTGTTGGTATGTAATAGTGGTAGAAAATGGCATAGTGTAGTGGAGACAATACTGAATTTGGAGTTGAGAAGACGTGTGTTCAAATGTTAAAACGGACACAATAAGTCTATGAGTACAAGCATTTCTTGTTATTGCTCTGAACCTCAGTTTCTTCATCTGTAAAACAGAGGTAATAGCATCTACCTCCCTTATGAAGTTTAAATGATCATGTAACTTAACCCCTCTGAGTTTCCTCATCTGTAAACTTGACTAACAAGACCTGTAGTCCCTACGTCATAGGCTTGTTTGGAGGCTCAGGTGAGAGCATGCATGCAAAATGTTTTGCAACCTTTAGAACTCTATATAACTATCAGATATAATTATCACCATCCCTTGTATTCCTTTTACTTTGTCCATCCCTTACTGTATTTTTAAGTTCATAGGACCCACAAAATTCTAAGAGCTCTGCATAAACTAGTTTGTTAATGAACATGAGAAAATAATACTTGCAATAAATCATTTAGCCTCTAGAAGTTATGGAGGGAAATAAAATCAACCTACATTAACTTGGACAATTTACAGTGTGTTGACAAACATTATCACATTGGAAATATGTGATCACACAATGATAAAAATAAGTAAGCAATATCAGACTCTCATTATGTATGTATTTTTCAAATGCTGAATGTTTTCAGCTGATTTTTCACACCAGACCTCATGAAAAAGCTGCATAAAAAAGGCATTGATTTCCCCTGGCTTTAAAGAAAGAGAAAAATACTCAACAATGGTCAAGGAAAAAGGAATGCAGTTAGCTCGCACGGCATTCAATACTTGCTCATGGTATAGCGGAAAGAGCAATGTACTAAGAGGTATCAGAGATGGACTTAGTTCAGGTTCCACTGGTTATAACTACCTGGATTTTGGGCATATCAATCGACTGTCTTAACATCAGTTACTTGATCTTTGATATTCATTCATTCTACCTCATATGGTTGTGAAGAACGCACTTTCTGACCCTCAAAATGTTACAGAAATGTGGGGAAATAGTGTAAACAGCAATAATAATGAGAATAGATTACTTCTGGATGCAACCTAGGAAATAGATATGATTTAAGAGTGGATTAAAAAGACTTTCCATGGGTGAATAAACTCAGTGGAAAACATTTCAACAAAGAAATATTGAATAAATGGTTGTTACGCAGATGCTGGTCATACATTGAATAAGGGGCTGGGCATGGAATCAGGAATACCTGAATTCAAATCTTGTCTCAGACATTTACTGGCCATATGACCCTGGGCAAGTCCACCTCAATTTTCTTCAACTATAAAATGGGGATAATAATGGCACCTACGTCTCAAGGTTGTTGTGAGGATTATCTGTGTAAACAGAAAACTCTTAGCTTGGTGCTTAGGACATAGTTGACACTATATAAATGCTTATTCCCTCTTCTCCTTCCCTTCTCTTTATGGAAATGGAAGGGTTAATGATGTCAATTCAAGATCAAGTTATTGCAGTTGGAAATTATACAAGTTTTATCTTTAAGGAGTCTAGACTTCTTATTTATAGATTATGCAAGGAAATGGTAGAAACAATGCATCACTGCAGGCTTTAAAACTTTTAGCAGCTATTGAACACTTAGCATGTATAATAGTAATGGAATTTAGATCCCCTGTATTGGCTTGGTTTTCGGATTGATTGTGTTAAAACCCAGAGCTTGTGAATCCCACTTGTGGGATGGACTTTTTGAAGTGAGGGCTGAACTGGGAGGAGCTGGTGACATGAATTTAGAGAGACACAAACAGAGAGAGAGTCAGAAGAATTTTTTGGAAGCAGCATTGTGGAGGCAGAGATGGAGAGGATTGTTGAGAGCCAGTTCGAGCTGCCCAGGACTTTTGAGAACTGCCACCCAGAGCTGCCAAGGACTGAGGAGCCATGGCTATTATGCTGGTACTTTTTCTGTCTGTTTTGATGTTGTTTTGCCAGATTCATCCACTGGTGAAGTACAGTCCTGTTGTTGCAAAGTTTCTGGAACCTTGCTGTTGGTTCAGGGGTCCAGAGACTATTCTGCAGACAGAGAATGAATTGCGCCCACTGGTGAAGGCCAATGCTGTTGTTGCAGAGGTTCTGTAACTTTGCTGTTGGTTCAGAGCCCTGAAGAAGGATTTTCTTGTTGTATGTTTACAGAAATCCTGGAAGAGGGTTTTGCTAATGTTTTCAGGGGTCCTAGGACTGTTCTGCAGACAGAGAATGAATTAATGAGGACACAGGCAATGTATCTTGTGGCCTTGCTAAGCTTTGTCTCCCCAGGAACATAGATTGCTGAGAACATGCCTCCAGTCAAGATGACGAAAAGACCTCTCTTTGGGTATTCTTTGCTGTGCTTAAGCTTATTGTAACTCTAGGGTAGATGGCATTTTCAGTTGTGATCCAAGGGTGGGAAACTTGACTTTTTTTGCTCTGTTGACTGACCAAATGAATGTACTTTGCTTATGATTGGAAACTAATCTCAATTTGAGAAGAGGGGCTTTGTGATAGACTAAATGAATGTACTGCCTAGGGGTGGAATAGTACTTAGAAGGGGGACTTTGTGATTGACTTAATAAATGTGTTGCCCAGGGGTAGAGTAGTACTTGGTTGAATTACATTTGGTGAATGCTGTAATTTGAATTATGCTGTATTTTGATTTTCTCTGTTCTTAATTTGTCACTGAATGAAATGGAGAGCAGCTATGCTGGTATTTTGAACCTTGGGAAGTTGCCTTTGCTTGGCATTACAGCATGACAGGATCAGTGATTAGAATTGTTTATAGATGCTTGCTGTCTTTCATTAACTAACAAATCCCTGTTTTAAAAATATAGGCCTGGGGCGTCTAGGTGGGCAGTGAGTAGAGCACTGGCCTTGGAGTCAGGAGGACCTGAGTTCAAATGTGGTCTCAGACACTTAACACTTACTAGCCATGTGACCTTGGGCAAGTCACTTAACCCCAATTGCCCTGCCTTTCCCCCCTCCAAAAAGCATATATGTTTATATATATATATATATATATATATATATATATATATATATATATATAGGCATTATTATAATTTTGAGAATTAAACTAATCAGCTATATTAGAACTGGACCACCATTACAGACAGATTATTCTCCCCATCCCACCCTAGTCATTTATCTACAAGATTGATCCATAAAAATTTAAAAACATTTTGAATAGGTGTTTCCATGCCAAATAGTCTTAAATCTCCAAACTACAAGGACTAAAAACTTTCACAATACAGAAATATGTCAGAAAGAATCAAAATCAAAATGTGGGAATAGGATGAAGTACATATCACCCTGTCACCTAGAGCAGGGCTTCTTAACCTTTTTGTCCACTCACTATCCCTTCAGTGTTTCTTAAACTTGACTGGAATTATCCCAAAGAAGCTTTCAGTGAGCCTATAGATCAGCTCACATTTCAACACATTTAATCAATTACAAAAAAAAAAAAAAAAAAAAGCAGTGATTCTATCTTTTCATGCAATATATTTGTTGTAGTTTTTCAGTCATTTTTTCAGTTATGTCTGACACTTAACGGCCTCATTAGGAGTTTTGTTGGAAAAGATACTGGAGTGGTTTTGCCATTCCCTTCTCTAGCTCTTTTTATAGATAAGGAAACTGAGGCAAAAGAGTTAAGGGACTTTCCCAGGATTACAAGAAAAATGGTGATATTGCTAGTCATCACAGTCATTGTTTGGAAGGGATCTTAGAGAATCCAACATTCTATCCAGTGCAATAATGATCTCTTTTACGTCCTTGATAAGTAGTCATTCAGTTTCTGTTTGAAGACTTTCAGTAATGGATAATCAACTAAATCCCAATGAAAACTATTTTTGTTATTGGATAGTTCTAATTAATAGAAAGTTCTTCATTTATCATAAGCTGAAATATGACTCTCTAAAAAAATCCATCCATTTTCCTTGTGACCCTTGGATTATTCATGAAAGTAGAGGATGTAGAAGTCAAACCAACCAATTCAAAGCCTATTGTTAGTATAGTAGAAGTTCTAGAGTTGAGGAATGGAGTTAAATTGAAGCTATATGAATTAAAGATTGTATTGTGGACTATAGTTACCTTCTTAGTCCAAATACAGATTGTATTTTCTATCCAGGTGTGGCTTATATAAAATCAAAGTGAAGCCTATAGTCTGCATCATCATCATCATCATCACCATTGTCATTGTTGTTTTTTCTCTATTACTGTATATTTTCTATCAATTAGAAACAAAAATCCATTAATATAATAAATTTGACATGTTTATTTGACATATAATATTTATATTATATATGTCAATATACTTATATATCAATATACAATATATCAATATAATTATAATACACATTATATTAAAGATTATTATATTGATAGTAGCTGACATGTATGTAGCACTTTATAAACTTTATATCATTTGATTTTCACAGCAGCTTTGTAAGGTATTTGTAAGTTACTCAGACACTGATTAAGTGCTTAGTCTGTGCCAAGTAATGTCCTAGGAATGCAAATAAAAGCAGAAAGACATTTCCTGTCCTCAAGGAGCTTACTTTCTAATGGGGGAAGACTACACATCAAAGGAAGGTGAAGTGGGAGAGATGAGACGAAGAATCTTGGGATCATGGTACAGAAAGTCCAGAATAAATTTTGGATAAGAGTGAGTCATTGGTTGGTCTAACATCCTCCGGAAGTTCATGGAGGAAAGTCATCCAATCAGACGAAGAGGCTGAAGTATTGGTGATTCTTCCAAAGTGTGAATCCTAGGACCAAGTAAGCTTCCAGGATGAAGAGGTTTCTGGGGACATTTAAACAAAAGTCTAGAGTGTAGCCTGGAGGAGTATGATATAGAAATTTTTGCCCTCATTGTTATAGATAAGGAAATTGGGATCCAGTGAGCAAAAGGGAGTTTACCTGTGGCTACACAACTAATGAAGGAGAAAACCAAGGCTCCAACCAACATCCTCTTATTGCAGGGCTTTTTCCATTATGCTGCTCCTTCATGGGAGTTGAATTCCAGAAGAATTAGGAAAAACTTAGAGCAAAGCTGTCCAGAAAAATATTTTTACCAATATCATGTAAATTTTTCTTCCTCCTCCTACACCAACCCAAGTGTTACTAATGTAGGAAATGACTAACACATGTTGAACAGCACAGGCCATAGGACAAATCCTTGGTGCACTCCATTGAAGGCCCACCACTAAGAAGACATTGGCCAGATATTCCTTCTTTGAGTAGTTTGCCCCCTAGTTCTGCTACTATCAACTGGCTTACATTTCTCTACCATTTCTGCATATCAAGATAATCACAAAAAAGACTTTGTTGAATGTTTTGTTTAAATGTAGATATACTACTTACCTTAGGGCTCCCTTGATTTCTCAATTGGGTTACCTCATCAAAAAAGAAAGGAATTAGTTTTAGCAAGATCTATTCTTTTTAAATGGAGTTAGACTGGTGTTTTGTTTTTAAAATCATGATTTTCTTTCACAAATCATACCTTAAATAACTTGTTCTAGAATTTTCCCCAAGAATTGAATGAATTCATTTAATGATTCTACCTTCTCCCCCCGACACCTCCCAACTTAAAAAAAAAAACTGTGATAACATTTGTACTTCACCAGTCCTGAGATAGTTTTCTCATTCCCCATGGCTTTTCTTCTTTTACTTCAATTTTGCTGATATTTTTATTTTAAAATCACCTTCATTATCCAATATATCCCTCCTAACTCCCCCACCCAGAGAGCAGTCACTTATAACAAGGAATAAAAAAGTGTTACCCAAAGAATTTAGTGTAGTATAATAAAATATCTCTTTATTAGGCACAAATTTGACCATTTTAATCACCAAGTATCCAGTTCTGATTTTTTTTTCTACTATTTTGGTCTAGGTTTCATACATCTATTTGGGGGCTTTTTGGTTCTGCTTATATATTTTTGTATTTTTTGTTTGCTTGTTTGTTTCTGACACTGGGTCTATCTCACACAAACCAAAAGTACAGTGGCAATTGAGCCAAATCCCAATACTAATTGTTATGGGGCCTTTGAAGTGCTTCATTTATGTCTTGGGATGGTTTTTTCCCCTTCTTAGTGGTACCTTCTTGGTAACCCTCTCCTCCTAGGGACATCACATATTGGCACCTAACTTAGTCTGTACACCCAATCAACTTAGCCCACTTCAGCTCAGAATTCCTGAGCTCAAGCAATCTAGCTATCTCAGCCTCCCTGGGAGCAGGGATAACAGACATGTACCCGCGTACCCTGCTTGCGTGGTTCAACTCACTATGCATCAGTTCATATGTCTTCTCATGCTTCTTTGTACTCTTGGTGTTTATTATTTCTAATGGTATGGTTATGTTGCATTATATTTCTAGACCATAATTTGTTCTAATGATTCCTTAAGAGATGGATATTTAATTTCAGTTATTTGCTTTCCCAAAAAGTGATGCTACAAACATTTTTAGTGAATTTGGGACCTTTCTTTTCATCTTTGACTGCTTTGGGGCTATATGTCTAGCAGTTTACAGCAATATTTCAAAGATCATCTTAGTTATAACAACTGCAAGTCCTTTTGGTACCTGGGGAGATAATTCATCTACTTTTAGTGACTTGAATTCATTGAGGGCTAGAAGATGCTCGCATATCATGTCCTTATTCATCCCAAATGAGCGACCAAAGAGTCCATAGTTGTCATCAGATCTGACAAATCCTGGGGATTTGATAGAGACCCTATCCCTTACAGCTTGAAGGGACTTTAAATCTTTGATTCTGCACCAGCTATGCTGACTGATCAAGAGTCTGTCATAGTAAGAGGGTGACAGACAGAGTTGGAAAAGTTTCAAGGGCCCTGGATGAAACAGGAAGGGGAAACCCCCCCCACTAATTTAGTATGGGCATTCTGGGAGTCCTCTAGAGCCAAAAAAGGCATTTCAGAAATAGATGAGGGAAATAAAAAAGAAAATAGATTCTAGGTTATGGTGAGAAAAGAAAGTATGAAAACTTAAAAAGGGATTAGGGATGAAAAAAATAGAGGAGATAAATCTTGCAGAGACAAGGAGACAAATGCTTATTTCGGATGAGCCAATGGTATCTGGAATGCATAGAGGTAAAAAGGGGGAATGTGAAGAGAAGCCATGAAGGAAGTAAATGGGAAAAAAAAAGACCATGAGACTAATAGACTGAGCTTCTTCACCTGGATATTTGACTTCAAACTTTTCAGGTCTATTTCCCACTAGTCCTAATTATGTTCAATCAGACAATACTGACTCACTGTATAAATATATCTAAACACACATATATATGTATGTGTATATGTATCATGTTTTCTCCCTTTTAAACACCATCAACCTTATATAACACACATATATACATATATGTATATACATGCATATATTAATAAATATACATATGTGCATGTATACATATATCTTTGCACATGTACATATACACACATACACATAGATATTTTCTCTCCCCCCCTTCCCAATTGCCATCAGCTTTCCATGTGCCCTTCTAATCTATCATTAGATGTATCAGAAAGGACAACAACAATCCACTTAACCACTCTGGGCCTCCATTATTCATCTGTAAGAAGAGGTGGATAAATGAGAGATGACCTTTAAGGGACCTTCCAGCTCTAAAACTCTGATTTTATTTCACATTATAGTCATCTGTGGATGCGTCATTTCTACCTCCTTTTCTGAAAGCTCATTGAAGACAGAGAGTGCCTTATCTGAAGTTGGTACTTTTCCCAGTGCCCAGAAAATGCAGTGTATGCTCAGAGTAGACACTTAAAAAGTGACTTAAAAAAAATTAAAATGAATAGACTACAAAAGCATACAAATACAGAAGGCTAGAGCTACAGTCTTGTGAATAAAAACTGCTTCTAATTTTACCACAGAAAGCAAGGTTGACATTCCTTATGGAAAGGGTAATTTATTTTATAGGAAGGGTCTAGTTTGTGGGTTTTTTTAAACTTTTTAAAAGGAAGAAAACTTATTTTTTTATTGGAAATTTATTTTTTTTAAACCAATGTTGAAAATTTGAAAATGACTCATTGTACTCAAGAAGCATTTATTATGTATCTACTGGGTGCCAGGCATTGTGCTACAGTGAAGAAAAAAATATGTGATCTACCTCTAGAGAACTTAACATTGTACTGCAAATGATGCACACACACACATGCACACACAAACATATAAACATACACATATACATATATGCACATGCATATGTGTGTATGTGAGAGAGTGGCATAAGAGATAGAGAGTTGTCTTTGAACAAAGGAAAGTCAGATTTAAGTCCTGTCTCTGACACATATAAGCTATGTGATTGGACAAGTTGTTTAACCTCTCAGTATTTTAGGCAATTCTGTAAGACTTTAAGTCATAGATAAGGTGCTAACTTGTATTAGTAGAGGGAGTTTCCTCATCCAGGAGTTCCCTATCCCAATGAAATGGCAGTTTCAGTCCCTATCCTATTATATTTGTGTGTGGGTATATATATAACACATTTATACACACATACACAATTCATATATTACATACATATATACACATGCATATATACATATCACACCCCACATACATATATATACACACATACACACATTATACTATAAATGATGTAATATGGAAATATTATACATTGGTGTATACACACACACACACACACACACACACATATATATATATCAATGTTTATTATTTCTATATATAGGTGATCTCAAAAGTCATCAAGGCTTAAAACTGCATCAAGACTTTTGGGACACATTGTGTGTCTATACACATACAAAAATTTGGTTTGAAAGAAGTATGATCATGAATATGAATTGGTGAGAAAAAATAGATTTATGAATATAGAATCTCTCTTCTCCCCTCACTGTCCTCCTTCCCTCTTCCCACTAACTGTAGGAGGGAAATTAAGGATAAAAGAAACTTTTCTGCATACCAATAAGAAGGCTGATGTTCAAAGAGGATTGTAGCTATCTCTTGGGGGAAGGTAAAGAGATATAAATAACCAAAATTAGACCTATGAAGCCAAATTTATAAAATCAGCCTTTAAGAATATGAGTTTGAAATGAACTTACTGAACTATGCATATGAACAGTACAGAATATGCTTACAAATCAGGAAAGTGGGTCAATTGATTCAATATGGCTTGTGTACAAGAGGAGATTGTTAAATGCAGTATAGAAGATGTTGACTTTTCTAGTGATGTAATGAAAATAGTCAAAATTAATTTCTCAAAATCTAAAAATATTGGCAGAAAAATTGGGGATAGTAAATTTCTGTTAGAACAAGATGAACTTCTACAAAGTCATTATCCCAAACATTCTCTCCTATCCTCATATGTCCTATACCACTCGCTCACTTCTCTCTTTTAGGAGAGGACCTTGAATCCTAGGTGACTGAGAAAAAATAGAGGTCATATGTCATAAGATTCTTCTACTCAGATAGTTTGTCCCATTCCTTCCTGTCCCCTACAGGACCTTGTTTATTCTTTTTCTCTAATCTGTTATCTCCTCTTTCCCACTGTATCTTTTGCCACTACCCACAAACTTGCTCAGGCCTCCCTCATCATTAAAATTAATCCTTCGTGTAACCCTAATATCCTCTTAAGCTAGCATCTTGTATTTCTTTTACTTTCCCCGACCAGTTTCCTAGAGAGGATTGTCTCAATTTCTTCATTTTTCCTTCCTCAGTTTTTCTCAGTTTGTCTTCCACCTCTGTTGCTCAGCATCAACTATTCTCTCCAGTTATGAGCAATCTACGAAGGGCCAAATGCAATGGCCTTTTCCCAGTTCTTATCCTTTATCTCTCTAAGAATTGTCTCTCCCCCCTCTTCCTAGATATACTCTTCTCTCTTGTTTCTCCTGCTACTTGTCTGGTTACTTCTTTTTGGTTTCCTTTGCAAGATTGCCATCCAAGATCTGCATGCCCCAAGAATATGTCTGGGGTCCTCTTCTGTTTTGTACACTATCTCACACGATAACCTTTTAAGATTCTTGGATTTGTATTAGGTTATTTCACCCTGGACTTGAAGGATCTTTGCAGTGAAATATTGCAATACTTGACTAAGCTAAGGCAGCTAGGTGGACTTGGATGCAGGAAGACCTGACTTTGAACCTTACCTCAGACACTTGCTACTCCCTCATTATTGAACTCAACTACAAGATTCTGCTGACTGAGTTGAGAAAAATTTGGGCTATTACTCTCAAGGGCGTAGCATTCTTGACCTCAATGAAGCAAAGGTTGGCTCTCAGGAACTCAAAGATGGATGATATGAGAGTCAACTCATATGAAACCAGAGTCCTCTATACAACATATCAGACCCTAAGAATGCAGAAGATGTAACGTGTGGGTGACAGACACCAATTTCCACCTTTTCACATTAAAAGGAGTTAGTGAAGAGGAGATATTATAATATCTTATTTCTCAGCATGCCAGTCAGATATTTTTTCTTTTAGTTGGCCAAGTATATAGGGAGAAAAGAGGGAGTGTGGTATGGCCATACACAAGCACAACGGTTTATAAAGACATTAAACATAAGAGGAAAGAAAAACAAAGAACTGAGATCTTACTAACAATCTCCAAGATAGCAGAATAGCAAAAGTCCATGAATAAATTAGAGTCAAGCCAAGAGCTATCCCAATGTATAAAGCACATTGTGGCAGAGAGAAAGATAAAATCTGGAAAAAAGAAAACAATACAAATTGGAACATCATGGGTTTTGCTACATAATGAATATATTATATATTTAATATTTATTGAAATGTTGTTGATTTTATTCAGTGACTGGAAAAAATTGCAAATAAGCTTAGTATATATCTTTGAAGCTCAGATGAGTTCATATATTTGAAGCCAGATCTTTACATCCATCATATGTACCTTGGGATGAATTTTCTGTCAAGTTTAGTCTGTGCCTCTGGTTAGTAGAATTTTTCCCTTAATGTTTACTGGTTCTTCCTCAGTCTCTTGGATCATTTGAAACTATTCTCTTTTGTTTTCCTATTTGGAGAAGCCATTTTAATGGAGAAGGACGCTGGAGGTCAGGGGAGGCATTCTCCATCCAGTTTCTTAATAGGATGAAATTGAGATACACTAAGGATGGAATCCACCTTTAAACAAAGGCCACTTCCTCTTAGATAATCTAAGGAGCCTGGGATAATAATAATAATAATAATGACAACAACACTATTTTTATTATAATAATAACTAGCCATATGTTTATATAATATACAACATATATATCTATAATAATAGCTATTTATATAGATTTTTTTTTGCTTTTCATAGGGGCAGTTGGGGTTAAGTGACTTGCCCAAGGTCACAGAGCTAGTAAGTGTTAAGTGTCTGAGGTCAGATTTGAGCTCAGATCCTCCTGACTCCAGGGCCAGTGCTCTATTCACTGCACCACCTAGCCACCCTCATTTATGTAGAATTTTAAGGTTTAAAAAACACTTTACAAATATAATCTCACTTTATCATCACAACAACCCTGAGAAGTGAGTGCAACTATTATTCTCATTTTACAGATGAGGAAACTGAGGCATACAACAGGTAAGTGACTTGCCCAAGGTGATACAGCTTGTGTCTGAAGCTGGATTTGAAGTCTTCCAGAATAAAGGTCCAGTACTCTACTCCTTGCCCCAAGCAATTTATATTTGGTAAATAATTGTTGTGCTTTGCACATCTTTGAAAGATGGTAACAAAATGTTTAAAGGACCTGAATGGCAAAATCCAGGTGTGGTATTGTAATGTTAATGGGATTTAAGATCTTCACCCATTAATTGACCTGTCATGGAGCCCATTAAGGTAAGCTTGCTTAGAGGAGGCTTGCTTGTAGGAAAGCTTTCATACCTTTTGCTAGTTTCTAACTAGGCACTGAGTCAGGAGGGTTGTAATACCTTCTGGCTCTGAGAAGTGTATAAATACTTTGAGTTGGTATTTGGTTTTGGGGGCTCACTTATGAGAAGGATCTTGTGATTCTCTGATTCTGAACGGCCCTATGTTCAGAACTCCCTGACTGCTCAGATGTAAAGGCTCTCTTGATCCAGGGATGTATGTAAAATATATAGCATTTTTGCTTTGATTCAGATAGTCAAAGCCCTATCTGTTGGTCTTTATTTCTCAGCTTGTATTTTCTCCATATTTTCTGTTTGTATATTCTCTGATGTTCAGGGTGCTGACTTTTCCCCTCAACTAGTGAATGTAATTAAAAAAGATTGTTGACCCCTTAAACAGCTGTCTTTACTAGTAAAGATCTAAGAACCTGTGCTAGCAGTCATCCTGGGCATACCAGTGTGGTTGCTGCTACAGATATATGTACTATTAATAATGTCTATTGTGAAAGGAGGTTTCCCTGCCTATTTGGTGGTGTGGTAAATGTAGGTGGTATAAGATAATAGGCAAGTGAGATTCAGCCATTTACTACATTAATAGCAAGGGTTTATCAAGCATTTTAAGGTGTGTAAAGTACTTATATTATCTCATTTGATCCTCATAGCAACCTGATGAAATAAGTGTTATTATTATCCTGTAAAACAGATGAGGAAACTAAGACTTAGAGAGATTAAATGACTTACCCAGCGTCACTTAGTTTGTCTGAGGCAGTAATAAATGTTTGAGATAGGATTAAAACTCAGGACTTTTGGATGCCAAGTCCAATTCTCTCTTCATTACATGACCTAGTTCCTTCATATTGATCAAGAATTGTGTTATTTGGAGCCACTAGGTGGCGCAGTGAATAGAACACCAGTGCTGGAATCAGGAGTACCTGAGTTCAAATCCGGCCTCAGACAATTAACACAAAAACTAGCCATGTGACCTTGGGCAAGTCACTTAATCCCAATTGCCCTCCAAAAAAGCAAAAGAAAAAAAAGAATTGTGTTATTTTACTTTCAAGATCCTACAAGTTAAGGGCCACATTACCTAACCTTTTTAGTGCAGTTACACTTCAAAATGCTGTCCTTTATGAAAATTACCCTGGTTATCTGCTATGTGAAGTACATGAGTTTTATACTTATCAAATAGAGAAGATCCACTTATATTTCTTCCCAGGACCCTCTTTGACCAAGAGCTCATATGTGGCCTCAAGGCAACAGGTTCCCCACCCCATCCTAGAACATGCCTTTCCTATAGCAGACATTTAATTCACAGTTATCAGACTGGACTACTTTGGACTGAAGGTGACTGGCCATGAGTATGGAAACTGCCAGTATCTGTGGAATGGACCAATGTGAACTGATCCATGAAGGGACTAAATTCATAGCCTTTACCTTATTCAACCAGGATGTTAGTTAACTGAGCAGATCAGTTCTAGATAGCCACAAACACTGAATCCCATAATGTTTCTGGAATGTGGAACTGGGTAACCAATGAAAAAATGGTGGCTCTAGCCTACCATAACACATAGGTAGAAAACACCATGCAACTCTTATTATATTATTGATATCTTATTTTTCCTATTGTTTTTATTGATTCCCTTGTGATTTTGTTCAGTATTAGAGATACGAGATTGAGTTCTTTCTCTCTCTTCAGATTTTTGGCTTAGATTGCTTCTTGGGAGTGTTTATTATGATTAAATTCAAATGCAGACTCATAAATACGTCAATATGACTAGTTTGTATGATTTTTAGGGGGAGTATCCTCTCTGTTGATGTAGATCACAAGATCTCCTTCATTAGTAAATGGTCTTCAGGAGTCTCTGTAGCCAAAAACTTGATTACTTGTAGTAAGCCTGGTAATAAAGATCTCTAAATTGAGTAAGACTAGTCCTCAGACTATAGACAAATGTTATTTTATTATGTAAGTATTTCAAGCCTTTCTAGTTTGGTGGAAAATTCTAGAGTTTGCCATTTTCTGCCATAACCTTCAAGATCTCAGGGTTACTAGGTATGGTACTGTGGAAAGAACAAGGGTTCTAAAGTCAGAACACCTGGGTTCAGAATATCTTGCCAATGATAAGTATGATTTTGAGCAAGCTACAACCTCTCTGAGTTTGTTTCCTAATTTGTAAGATGTGTGTGTGTGTGCGTGTTGTGTGCATGTATGTGTGTTGAATTCTTTGTCCTCTAAGCTTTCTTCTAGTTCAATCTCTGTGAGCCTATGAACTATTTCACAAAAAGGGATCTGTAGTAGAGTTTAGTGTGTGTGTATGTATATGTACATACATATCCACATTTATACGTATAAGTATATATGTCTATATATATGACTATATACATATATATACATGTGTGCACATACAGATGGATATGTGTGTATATACATATACATACACACATATACAACTACACACACACACATATATATACATATATATGTATGTGTATATATATATATATATGGTAGTTAGATATCCATTATTAGATGCCAAACACTAGAGAGATAGAATTCTATAATGGGCAGCAAGGCAGTCTTGGATTTAGGAAGACCTGGGCAATTCAGTCTCTCAGTTGCTCCAAGCAGCTCTTTTAAGACTGTAAGTTGCAGATATCTCTATATATTGCATATATATATATATAAATACATATATATTATGTATTTTACATAATGTAATGCCATGCACAAGCAGCTTTCCAGAAGAACTGCTACTGTGAACAGCTTTTTTAAGGTTCTAGTTACTCAGTATAGTGATCACTCTATTCCATAACAAAAGCAAAACATACATGGAAAATCAAGGTACAGCATAATTCAAAATACAGCATTCACCATATTACAACTTATCACAGAAAATCACAATATAATATTCACAACATAGTCTCAAAGTAAAATAGTCACTCTTAGGTGAACTCAATCAGTCACTTTCAGTAGTATCAAAGTACTCAAAGTCTTCCACTCTTAGGGCAAAGTCTTGATTAACTCAATCAGTCACTTATCAGTAGTTTCAAAGTACAATAGTCAAAGTACTCAAAGTACAATCAGTCACTTATTCAGTAAAGTCTTACTAAGTATCATACATAAAACCCTCCACCCCTTAGGTCACTAGTAAACTATAATTCTATGATTACTCAGTACCCAAGGAGAGGTCTTTTCATCTTGACTTGTGGCCTCTTCTCAGATTCCCTGGATCCCCTTCCAATGGTCCCAGATTCTACCTGGATTCACCAGACTGTCACATGGTTTCAATGGCAGACAGCCCCCAGTTCCTTGACCAGTTCTCTGGGCAGGTCCTGCTCCACACTGGCATTCACAGGGTCTGGTCCATGTCAGCTCCTTTACCATTTCTGCTCCAGAAAATTCAAGTCTCAACCAAGCTGCAAAGTCTCAGTATCCCCATCATGCTCCTGGCTCCAGGGCTCTGAGGCTCCTGGCTCCTGGCTCTGGGCTCCTGGGGATCCTGTTTAGAAGAAGCTCCACCACCACCAGTTTTCAGGACTCAGTTCTCCATTCTTCTGTAGCTCCTCTGCCACCAGATCTCGGTCTCAAGGAAATTCTGACTGCCTCTCTGGGCTTTTCTTATATACACAGTATTAGCTACTTCCTTCAGCCAATTTTCTGTTATGTCAGTAAAAAGGGGACAGGAGTTCATACCTTCTGTTTCCCCAATAGAGGCTTGATCAGTTACTAAGTGCTAAGTACCTGCTACATTTGCCAACACAAAGGGATCTTCAAATTCAAAATTACATTACCCTTACAAATGGGTGAACCCCCTTTTGGTATAGTAAGTTCTCCAATTATTTGGAAGTATTAAACCAAAGGGAAAATGACCACTTTTTGAAGAGTATGTAAAGGGGATTCATACTTCTAGTGAGTATGGTGCTCAATGAACTCTCAGTTTGCAACTTTGATTCTATGGTTCTTTGTATACATGTGCTCATGTGTAAATATATGCTGAGACACATAAAAACATAGACACAGGTATACACAGAAATAGGTACACAGACATACACACATATGCATATGTATGTTTATATGTGTGTGTGTATTCTTTTTACCCTTGGAAAATTTTTTCCCCACTGTCTGCGAAAACCCCCCCCAAACCCTTCTTTTATACTTATACTTTTCCCCCCTTTCTTTCCTTTCTCCTTTTCTTCCTTTCTCTCCTGATTTAAAGTGCAATCATTCATAGAGTTCTCAAAAGCCTATGCTTTAGTGTTCTTTTTCATCACTATCTTTGTCATTATCAAATGAACAGCTGCTATACACAATGAGGTCTCTCAGCCCCAGCAATGGCAATTCACCCTTGAAGAGACCCTATTTGTTCCTGGCAGGAGGGACCTATTCAGCAGGGCTCAAGAACAATTGTAGTCATTCATCCATGCTGCTTATCATCAGTCAGCTCAACACGTTGTATGTAATGGATCATCTCATTGGCAGTGGAGGTGGGGCTGGGGAAGGGAGGCTGGAATGTGAAAGATTCAAATATATCTTCCCTACCTTGGTTCAGAGTTTGCACATTTACCCACTGGAAATTCTGCTCTCATGTTGCCTTTATTACAGATCATGTGGATAATTAGAGGGCTTAATGAACATTATGCATCCTTCAGCTACTGAGAACAGATAATATTTTTATTCTCAACAAAAGGTTTATCTTTTTGATTCTTAAGAGAATTTGGCATTTCATTATTTATAGTCACATAGCATGCCTGGCCTTCGTACCCAATGCCCAATATGACCTAGGAAGATTTAGAAAGGACTCATGGAGAACAAAACATTAAAGATGACATGGTCTTTATGAGAAATGAGCAATTTTCAGTTGGGTTTTATCTTATTTCACCCAGATTTATGACCTTAGTAGAAACTACTCATTAATGATTACTTGAATTTCTAAGAGAGTAGAGAGGAGTCAGTCTATTTGAAAGTGACTTTTCTCCTACCATGAGGGTCATTGTAGCATGGAACTAGTCAGAAAACTTGAAACCCAGTGAGAAGGGAGAGAAAATCTCTAGGTGAAGCCCATGGTATAGTTTTAAAGAGTTGGAAGGGGGGGGGGTGGGGCATGGAGCCAAGATGGCAGAGTAGAAGCACAAACTCCTCATGGCCTCTGGCTCCAAACAATTCCAATACCTATAAAAAAGTGATTCTAAACAAATTTTGCAACTACACAACCCACAAAGTGACAGAGAGAAACAAATCTCCTGCTGAAGACAACCAGCAGCCAATAGGAAAGGTCTATTGCAGCACACTGGGAGTCAAGCACAGTCCAGCAGGAGCCACATGGTTCCAGCCCCAGGGAGGCCCTAGCCAGCAAAGGCCAGAGCAGACTTCAGGAGAGTGAATAACCAGCAGCTGTGGCTGCTTCCAGACTTCTCAACACATAAATGCCAAAGACAAAGTAAAAGGTCCGTGTGGAACTTTTTTGGAACAGGGGGGCACCAAAGAGCGAGGTCTGGCTGCTGCCCCCAGAGTGAGAAGCAGTGGAGGCGTAGTGGCTGCCTCATGAGCTCCTGGACTGCAGATTGTAAGGGAACCAGGCAACTATTCAGGGGGTAATCACTCTTTCCTTAACCAGCTTGCATCTGGATTGTGGTTGTGGGTGGTTGTCCTGGGTTTGTGTGACTAGTGAGCCAGAGCTTGTGGGGGCTGTAGAGATGGCACCCTCCTAATAGCTCCAGCAGCTGCGAAAACCCCAGAGATTTGGGACAAAGCTCTCTCCATTCTGGAAGCAGAGTTCTACCTTGACAAAGAGGTCAAAGGTCAAGAAATTGTCTGGCAATATGAGCAAGCACAGGAAGCACAAACAGACAATAGAATTCTTTTTGGGGGACAAAAAGGATCAAGGTGTGGAGTGGGAGGAAGACAGTGAAGTCAGAACTGTATCAAAAGCCTCCAAGAAAAATATGAATTGATTACAGGCCATAGAGGAACTCAAGAAGGATTTTGAAAATCAAGTAAGAGAAGTGGAGGAAAAATTGGGAAGAGAAATGAGAATCATGCAGGAAAATCATGAAAATCAAGTCAACAACCTGCTAATGGAGACCCAAAAATACACTGAAGAAAATAACACCTTAAAAAATGGATTAACTCAAATGGCAAAAGAGGTCCAAAAAGCCAATGTGAGGAAGAATGCCTTTAAAAGACAAATTTGCCAGATGGAAAAGAAATTTCAAAAATTCATGAAAGAGAATAATTCCTTCAAAATTAGATTGGAGCAATTGCAAGCTAGTGACTTTATGTGTAATCAAGATACCATCAAACAGATCTAAACAAATGAAAAAATAGTAGGCAATGTGAAATATCTCAATGGAAAACCAATGACCTGGAAAATAGATCCAGGAGACATAATTTTAAAATTATTGGACTACCTGAAAGCCATGATCAAAAAAAAGAGCTTAGACACCATCTTTCAAGAGATTATCAAGCAAAATTGCCCTGATATTCTAGAACCAGAGGGCAAAATAGAAATTGAAAAAATTCACTGATCACCTCCTGAAAAAGATCCCCAAAAGAAAACTTCTAGGAATATTACAGCCAAATTCCAAAGTTCCCTGGCCAATGAGAAAATACTGCAAGCAGTCAGGAAGAAACAATTTGAGTATTGTGGAAATACAATAAGGATAACACAAGACCTAGCAGCTTGTACATTAAGGGATCAAAGGGCTTGGTATATGATATTCTGGAGGTCAAAGGAGCTAGGACTAAAACCAAGAATCACCTACCCAGCAAAACTGAGTAGAATGCTTCAGGGGAAAATATGGTCATTCAGTGAAATAGAGGACTTGCAAGTATTCCTGATGAAAAAATCAGAGCTGAACAGAAAACTTGACTTTCAAATATAAGAAGCAAGAGAAGCATGAGAAGGTAAACAAGAAAAAGAAATCATAAGGAACTTATTAAAGTTGAACTATTTACATTCCTCCATGGAAAAATGATAATCATAATTCATAAGACTTTTCTCAGTATGAGGATAGTTGAAGGGAATATATATGTATATATATGTGTATATATAGGAGGGTGTATGTGTATGTCTATATATGTGAGTGTGGGCATATATATGTTCATGTATACACAGAAGGCACAGGATGAGTTGAATATAAAGGGATAATATCTAAAAAATAAATTAAGAGGTGAGAGAGGAATCTATTGGGAGGAGAAAGGGGGAGATAGATTACGGTAAATTATCTCACATAAAAGAGGCAAGAGAAAACTGTTACAATGGAGGGGAAGAGCAGGGAGGTAAAAGGGAATGGGACAACCCTACTCTCATTGAATTTGGCTTAAAGAGGGAATAACATACACACTCAATTGGGTATCTTACCCTACAGGAAAATAGGGGGGTAGGGGATGAGGGGTATGATAGAAGGGAGGGCAGATTGGGGGAGAGGATAGTTAGAAGCAAACATTTTTGAAAAGGAATAGAGTCAAAGGAGAAAATAGAATAATTGGGGGGCAGGACAGGATGGAGGGAAATATAGTTAGTCTTTCACAGTATAACAATTATGGAAATGATTTGGGTAACTACACATGTATAATCTAAATTTAATTTCTTATCTTCCCATTGGGGGCAGGTGAGGAGGGAAGAAGGGAAAAAGCCTTACATGCAACCAGGAAATAAGATATATATAGGCACTGGGGTATAGAAATCCATCTTGGCCAGTATACTAGAAAGTTGCGGGGGGGTGATGCAGGAGGATATAAGTGAACAGATTGGGTAAAGGGGTATTTAGTAGGCTTGATATTTTTGGTGGGGGTGGGGGAAAGATGGTGAGAAAAACTGTAACAAAATTTTGTGGAAATGAATGCTAAAAACTAAAAATAAATTAATTAAAAAATAAAAATGAAATAAATAAACCAGAAAGAGTTGGAAGGGACCTTAGAGGTCATCATCTAATAAGTTTAAGTACTTCAGTTTATAAATGAAGCAACACAGAGGCCCAGAAAATAAATAAATTTACCCAAGGTCATAGAGCTTGTAAATGGCAGAATTGGGACTGAAACCCACATATCTTGTGTCCAGTGCCAGTCTTCCGCTCCATTCCACCTCCCACACACTGCAGTGCCTCAGAAAACACCTTAGATGTTCCATCAGTATTTGGCAAATATGGCACAAAAACAAACAAAGGGAAGATTGAAGTCATAATTAAAATCTACTACTGATTGATAGATTCTAACAGTAGAATATGAAGGAGTACAGTGGAAGAAGTATTGGGCAGAGAGTCAGGAAATCTAAGTTTGTGTCTTGTCCTTATTCTTATAAGTGATGTGGCCATGAATAAGTCAACTAAATTTTCTATGTCTCAGTTTTCTCATCTATAAAATGGGCATGATAATAGCTATACTGGCTTCCTCACAGCAGTATTATGAAGAGAAGGATCTAAGAGATATGACCTTTTAAAAAGATTTTATTTTTCCCCAATTATATGCAAAAACAATTTTTAACATTAGTTGTTGTTTTGAGTTCCAAATTATATTCTTCCCTCCTTCCTCTCCCCCCTCCCTGAGACAGTAAGCAATCTGATATAGGTTATGTATGTGTAATCATGTAAAACATTTTCTTATTTATCATTTTGTGGGAAAAACTGAACAATAAAAAGAAAGAGAAACAAAGAAGGGAAGGGGAGGGGAGGAGAAGAGAGGAAGGGAAAGGAAGGAAAAAGAAGAGAAAAATAGTATGTTTCAATCTGCATTCAGATTCCATCAGTTCCTTCTCTGGAGGCAGATAACATTTTTCATCATGAGTATTTTGAGATCTTTTTGGATCATTGTATTGCTGAGAATAGCTAAGTCATACGTAGTTGTTCATTGCATGATGTTGCTGTTACCATATACAATGTTCTCCTGGTTGTGTTCACTTCATTTTATAGCAATTAATGTAAGTCTTTCCAGGTTTTTCTGAAATCATCCTGCTCATCATTTCTTATGGTATAATAATATTCCATTACAATCATATACCACAACCTGTTTGACCATTCCACAAATGATGGGTATCCCCCCCCCCATGTCCAATTTTTAGCTACCAAAAAAAAGCTGCTATAAGTATTTTTTGTACAAATAGATTCTTTTTCCTTTTTTTAGATCTCTTTGGGATACAGTCCTAGTAGGGGTATTGATGGATCAAAGTGTATTCAGAATTTTATAGCCCTTTGGGCTTAGTTCCAAATTGCTCTCCAGAATGATTTGATCAGTTCTCAACTCCACCAACAATACATTAGTGTACCAGTTTTCCCACATCCCCTCCAACATTCAGCATTTTCCTTTTCTGTCATATTAGCCAATTTGATGGATACATGGTTGTACCCCTGAGTTGATTTAATTTGTATTTCTCTAATAAATAGTGATTTAGAGCTTTTATATGACTATAGATAACTTTGATTTCCTTGTCTGTTCATATCTTTGACCATTTGTCATTTGGGGAATTATTTGTATTCTTATAAATTTGACTCAATACTCTATATATTAGAGAAATGATGTTTTTATTTGAGATACTTGCTATATTTCTCCCAGTGTTGTACTTTTCTGCAAATTTTGTTTGCATTAGTTTTATTTGTGCAAAATATTTTTAGTTTCATATAATCAAAATTATCCAATTTATATTTTGTAATGCTGTAGATAGCTTGTTTGGTCCTAAATTCTTTTCTCTCCCATGCTGAAAAAAAAAAAACTCATTTGACCTTCCATCCCTGCTAACTCTCATTCTGTTTTTCTTCTGCCCTTTATAGCTAAATTCCTAGAAGAGGCCATCTACAATTGGTGCCTCCACCTTCTCTCCACTTTTTCTCTTCCTAAATCCTTACAATCTGGCTTTTGATTTTATCACTTCAAAATTGCTCTCTTCAAAATTACTAATGATATCTTCTTTGACAAATCTACTTTCATTGTTCTCTTGGCTTTTTCATGAACAGTACTCTTCATTTCTTGACTCTGGGCATTTTCTCTAGATGTTCTTCATGCCTGAAATGCTTTCCCTCTCTGCTCTTACTATTGATCTTCCTGGATTCCTTTAAGTCCCAACTCAAATCCTACCTTCTACAAGAAACCTTCCTTAACTCTTCTTAATTCCAGTATAATTTTTAGTTATTTCCTATTTCTCTTATATATAGCTTGCTTTACATATATTTGTTAGCCTGTTGATCTCCCCCCTCTAAATTACTTGACAGCAAGAACTGTCTTTTTTCTTTTTTTGCATTCTCCATGACCTCTCTACAGCCTTTGACATGACTGATCACTCACTCCTTCTTGATATTTTCTTCTCTGTAGGTTTTCAGAACACCATTCTCTCTTTGTTTTCCTCCTATCTACCTGACTACTTCTGTTTCTTTTGCTGGATCTTCCCCCAGATCACACCCTCTAACCATAGGTGTCGCTCAGGGTTCTGTCCTGGGCCCTCTTTTCTTCTCCCTCTATACTACTTCACTTATTGATCTCATCAGCTAGCATGGATTTAATTGCCGTTTCTATGCTGATAATTCTCAAAACTACCTGCTCTGCCCCAGTCTATCTGCTGCCCTCCAATCTCACATCTCCAACCACCTTTCAGACACCTCAAACCGGATGTCCAGTAGATATCTTAAACTCAATATGTTCAAAGCAGAATTAATTTCCTTTTCTCCTAAATCCTCCCTGCCTCCTACCTTCCCTGTTACTGTAGAGACCTACACATCCTCCTGTCCCTGAGGCTCACAACCTAGGAATCGTCCTGGATTCCCCACTATCTTTTACTCTATTTATCTAAACTGTTGCCTAGGCTTGTCTATTTCACCTTTGCAACATTTCTCCAACATACCCCCTTCTCACTTCTGACATTGCCACCACTTTAGTCTTAGCTCTCATCAATTCATGCACAGATTATTGCAATACCTTACTGGTGGGTCTTCCTGCTTCAAGTTTCCACCTGCTTCAATCCATTCTCTATTCAGCTGCTAAAGTGATTTTCCTAGAATGCAGATCTGATCACGTCCACCCCTCAATTCCCATCCTACTATAAAAAGCTAGTGTTTTCCTATCACCTTGAGAATCAAACATAAAATCCTCTGTTTGGCATTCAATGCCCTTTATAAACTAACTCTGCCTTTCTTTTTGGTCTTCTTATACTGTACTCCCCAACACTTTAATTCAATGATATTTTCTCCTGGCTGTTCTGTGAACAAGTTACTCCATCATCAGCTTTGGTCACTTTCTCTAACTGTTCTCTATATCTGGAACACTTTCTCATCTCTGCTTTGAATACTGACTTCTCTGACTTCATTTAAGTCTCAATTAAAATCCCACCTTCTACAGGGAGCCCAACTCTTCTTAAATCCAATGCTTTCTCTCTTTTAATTATTTCCCATTTATCCTGTATGTAGTTTGCTTCATATATATTTGTTTACATATTGTCTCCCCTGTTACATTGTAAGCACTTTGAGGGAAGGGAGTGTCTTTTGCCTCTTATCCTCAGGATTTAGCACAGTGCCTATTACATTATTAATTTGAGTTATTGGAAGGTGTATGAGTATAAGGATGCTGAGAAGCAGGTATAACACATTTGTTTTTATTTGATGACTTTCTTTGAGGTCTAGATGAATTTGGTGGTTTCTGAAAACTTTCAGGTAAAATTCCAAATTGCTCAAACTGAATCTGGCATTAAAATCTTGGCTCATTGAAACTTGAGACTCTATACCAAAGCCTGGGGAACATCATTCCAGAGAAAATAAATATATCAACACAAAAAGGCTTGGACTAGGGCCCTGTGCACTGAGCGATCCAATTTTCACATAGCTGTATTTAACTACCCCACTGGGAGCTTTCCTACACTTTCAAGGCTGTTATGTCCTAAGGCACTTTGGGTCCTTGCCTGGCTTCCAGTGGAATGGAGGCAGGAGAAAGTTCCTGAGCTTGGATTGGTTTCCTGAAAAACATGGGGTTCATGATTTTTTTTGACCCCAAAAGGATACCACAGGCCATGTATCTATATTGAAACATATGGTCCATTCAGGCAAAAATTTGAGTCAATCATCCACATATCTGGACTAGGTGGCTCAATTGAACTGCTGATTAAAATTGATCCTGTATTTGGTATCATGGAGACATGGCTTTAAAGTCACAAAGCAAAGCATTTGGAAGGCCCTGTTTTAGTCTTGTAGTGTATCTCTGGCCCTACTGGGACTCATTTTGGGGAAATGGACATGTGAAATTGAAATGTGAAATGGTCCTTGTCAGGATTTGTAAATTAGTAGCTGGCTCTTAAGGTCTAGCCCTCAAGGGACTTGCTTAATGAAACAGCTCTGAGAGAATTAGGACCTGTTGGGTCTATTTTGTGGGAAAGAACCCTTAGCATTTATATCTTTTTTATTTTTTTCTGAGTCTGTAATAGAGGTCAGTACAAAGAATAAAAAGTTAATATTTACCTAGAGTTGTTCACACATTATCTCACTTGAACCTTACAGTAAAGTGGGGAGCTAGTATGTATTATTTCCCCCATTTTACAGATGAGGAATGAGAATGAGAGAGGTCAATGACTTGCCTCTGGTCATAAGCTACTAAACATCAGAGGTTGGATGCAAACCCATATTTCTTGTGACTAGGTTTCCTGCTGTTTCTCCTACAATAAACAAAACTTAGAAATCAGGTCCTGGAGTTTATTGAATAGTGGAGGTGACAAGAACATTGGAATTCCCATGTCGGCTACTGGGGGCTGTCTTTTCAGGAATATTGAGGACTCCTGCTGGGCCTGGGGGTCTAGAGCACTGCACCCTCCCCCTTTTTCATGAAGGGGCCCCTTATCTCATGAATCATACAAAAACAGGCAAAGGGCTAGATATGTCATTGCTCCTGCTGTAGTTTGCTGACTCTTGCTAAAAGAAATGTCTGAAGTAAAAAAGTCATAGCATATGTTAAGACGTAAGCAATTAGTTATGTGTAACTTATAACTGCTGTTACAATCTCTCAGGAGGTTGGTATTTAAACCTCATCAGAACGTAAAGCAGTTTGCAGGACTGTTGATTAAGCATTTTGCTAACTTCATGAACAAACACAAAAGAGGCAGCCTAAAATCCAGTCTTAAGCTTGCCTAAGCCAGGTATATATATTAATCTTCCATGGCCCTGGCTTCAATAGAGGATAGGATAAGTCACCCTTAACCCCACCCTTCACAGGAAATGGCTCATCATAAAATAAGGATAATAAGCCCTTCCCTATTTACCTATGAATTGTTGTATTAGTAACTGCTGTAGAGTTTTGGATAAAATAATAAATAATATTTAATAATATAAGTATATAGGGCATAAGCTCTGGGACCACTCTTCTAACCTGCACTCCGATCAACGGCTCATATCCCCAGAATAAGACTACTACATCTCCCCTAAAGTTTCCAGGAGGCAACACTGAGGGATTGGTAGTAGTATTTTCTATTGCTATTTTTCCTTAATCCCTACCTTGTATGTTCTCCCTACTATCAATTAGTTACCATCTTTTCAACATCTCCTAACCAGTTATTTCCCAAACATTAAATTCTCCAATTAACATAAATTAGATTTTACAAATGGATATTAACCAAAATAATATAACAAGAACCAAAATACAAAAATTTCTTAAAGTTGGAATCTACTCTCGTCTGCCACATTGATCCCTTGGAAAACTGCTCTTAAACTGAAAGTGGTTGCTACAAACATTCTCTTATGTCTGGATGTGACATAGCAATGGACAAATGACTTCCTTGCTTGCAGGACTGGTGTTTCAGATACTGGGTCAATTCATCGCTGGACTGAGATAATCAGGTTGCTTCTGACAGCTGGCTCCTCACCAGACTCGGCTGCTGTAGGTGCCAATATGCTCTTTGATCAGCTCTAGTTGCTGGAATTTTGGTGACTCTTCTGACCTTCCCAATTCAGGGCTCTTTTGTATGAACAATAAGTCATGGTTCAGTAGCTAATTGAAAGATTTTTGTTACCATGCAATAAACTTGCAGGAAAGAATAATCAAATACTCGTACATTCTCTGAATTGAGGGGAGAAAGGGGACCTTGATTATGCATTTCTAGAAGTTGGTTTACCACCCTTATTTTCTGAAGGGCAGGTAATGGAAAGGCACTGTGGAAAAATGGATAGAATTCTGGACTCTGAGTCAGAAAGAGCTAGCTTAAATTTCTGTTTTTAATACTTACTGAACATGTGGCCACAGATAAAACACAAAATATTTCTGAGCCCGTTTCCCCACCTGTAAAATGATTGTTATGAGGATTAAGTGAAATAATGCATAAATACTATATGGTCAGTTATCCTAGTCATTACTGTTGCCTTAGAGAACATCACCATCACCATCACCATCACCCTCACCATCACCCTCACCCTCACCCTCACCATCACCCTCACCATCACCCTCACCATCACCATCACCCTCACCATAACCCTCACCATCACCCTCACCATCACCCTCACCCTCACCCTCACCCTCACCATCACCCTCACCCTCACCCTCACCCTCACCCTCACCATCACCCTCACCATCACCCTCACCATCACCATCACCCTCACCATAACCCTCACCATCACCCTCACCATCACCCTCACCCTCACCATCACCCTCACCATCACCCTCACCCTCACCCTCACCCTCACCCTCACCCTCACCATCACCATCACCATCACCATCACCATCTCATCACCATCACCACCCATCTCACCCATCAATCATCATCATCAATCATCAATATTAGTGAAGTGGTGGATTGACTGAGGACCTCTGGTCTTTTGAGTCCTTACTGGTACATTTAATGAAATGACAGAATGAAAGGGGTAGATAGCAGAATCCATTATATATATATATATATATATATATATATATATATATATATATATAT
>NW_027187378.1:19439834-19495528 GCF_028583685.1 Petaurus breviceps papuanus | reverse complement strand
TATATATATATATATATATATATATATATATATATATATATATATATTTGCCTTTTGGAGGGCAACTGGGGATAAGTAACTTGTCCAAGGTTACACAGCTAGTTTGTGTGTATGTAGTGTGTGTGTTAAGTGTCTGAGGCTGGAACCGAACTCGGGTCCTCCTGAAACTAGGGCCGGTGCTTTACTCATTGTGCCACCTAGCTGTCCAGAATCCATGATATTTTGAGATTTTGTCCCTTTTAGCCTTGGTATAGTCAGAATTGCACTTTATAAGAGTTATACCCCCATATTTTAAACAGATCATTTTGTACTTTGTAAAAGATATGGAATCTTGATTGGTTAACATATTGATTGGTCTATACTAACATTAAAAAGAGTGTAAAACTGGGAATGACCCATTCACAACTTGTAAAGATAAATAGATGTTTATATTTTGTTGATTCTTTAGGGAGTATGAAGAAGTTTCTTCATCCATTTGATGAAATTATATAGTCACTAGCTTTTGGCTAGCTGAAGAAGGATCATCCAAATCCACAGTGACCATGAAAAACCAAAGTAGCCAACATGGCAATTCACTCTTTAAGGAGCCATACCTGGCAGTTGAGAAGAGACCCGGCTATGGTTAAAGAGCCTAGAAATGAGAGGAAACCCTCTTGTTTTTTTTTTCAGTTGCACCTCTTCCTGAATGCAAAAAGGAGAAAGGGGATTTTTCTCTCCTTTTTCTCTCACCCCCATTGATAATTGTGTCTTGACATGGAGCAATTCACAGTGCAGAACAGAACACCATAAGGGAGTGAGTTAAGCTGCTGTGAGGAGCAGGCATAGAGAAAAGTAGAGTAACCTGTGACAAGAAATGCTGTGCCCTGGGGGAGCAGCATGAGGACACCATTAAAAGAAAAAAGGACATTGGAGCCTTCCACTTCTGGAGGTGTGAGTTGTCTTGACTACTTGTGTTCTTTATTTCTGTGCTTCTCCAAGATTGTATTCTTTGTGTGTGTCTATTCTTCCAACTGATTCTTTGCACTTGTGAGAGAGTTCTGAGTGTGTTTTTTTATGACTACTAATCTTACTAGGCCATCTCAAGAAATACCTTTGCTTTGAGCATTCCACTAGTTTGCGAGCTACTTAAAAGCAGGGACTGATTTTGCCCTTCTTTGTGTCCCTGGAACAGTACTTATCACACTCTAAATGCTTAAAAACATATTTATCAAGCTAGTGGTATTCTGGCATAGTGGGTAGAACATGCCCTGCAGTCAGGAAGATCTGAATTCAATTCCAGACTCAGACAATTACCTGGATGAGTAACCCTGGATAAGTCACTTAACCTCTGTCTCAGTTTTCTCAGTTGCAAAATGGGGATAATGGCACCTACCTCCCAGGGTTGACAGGAGGATCAAATGAGATAATATTGTAAAAGGCTTAGGTCAGCGTCTTGCCCATAGTAGGCACTTAATAAACACTGTCTCCTCCCTTCTTCTGAATAAGTACTGACTGCAAAAGAAGTTTTAGGGATCTGGCCGAGCTACAGTTTTAGGAGTAGAATCCCATAGATGCCTTAAGCATGGGGTAGTCATCCCTTGGGGGACCCAATTGAGTACTAATTTGAAGACATTCCAGAGGGGGTATTACATTTGAACCGAATCAATCAACAAGCATTTATTAAGCACTTTTTATGTGCCAGGCACTTTACTTGGCACTGGGAATGCAAAGACAACAATGAATCAGCCACTCCCTCCCAAAAGCTACTGGGAGAAATGACATCTACAAATAGAAATAAATACAAATTATATACAAGGTAATGTGTTTGGGCAGATCAGAATGGGGTCTCAGTAGGAGGTAGACCTTGAGTTGAGTTTACAGGGGTGCTATCCATTCTAAGAGGCAGAGATGAAAACTGAATGTAGTTTGATCATGGAGGACAACCTGTGCAAAGACCTTGAGATCAGAGGTCAGACACAGCGTCTTGGTCCCATGGGTTCAGTGACTTAGTCAAACTATAACATAGCAGCAAACAGATATTCCAGTTGGGGACTATAGATAGCATCTGCCTGTATAGAATCTATTTATTCAGCATGGGACCTTTCACTAACATCACCTAGGGATACAGTGCATTATACTCCTGCATCATTATTGTGCTCTTACTCAGATGAAAACAAATCTGACACTTGTTTATTTGTTCCTTTTGAAGAGCTATCTTGCTCTGGCACCATTCAATAGGTTTCTTTTTATAAGCCTGCTTCCCTGCCCGCCCCCCTTCCCTAGTTTCTTTCTTTTTCATCTCTCCCTCTCTACCCTCAACACTGAAGCAGTTCTGCATTCCATTAATAAACAATGGCAACACTATTTCCAAGAGTGAAATGATACTCTTCCTGAATCTGTCCCTTCTGCCCTCAGGTCCCTGCTCTACATTTCTGAATCTGACCTGATAGTCTTTTCTACCTTCTTCCTTCAGGAACACTTGTCTTCTCTTGTTTGTCAGCAAACTAAAACAATGGGACAAGTTTACTTTCCTTAATGATTTTGCCATCAAATCCTGTTGTATTTCTAGAGTTTGTGCTGCCAGTAAGATAATTGAAGCTAGCAAATATATTCAGGGAATAGCTCATTTGAGTGAAATCACAAATCAGACCATTTAGACATTGCAAACAAAAGAGATGTGTTGGCATTTTCTTCAGTACTGCCCTAAGAGATCAGTTATTCTGAATAAGACACTGGTGAGGATTGGGTATCATTAGTGCTGAACAAAATGTGGTAGAAAATGCATCCTGTTTAGATATACTTTGGAAGCAGTTGTCCCTAAACTTTGGAAAGTGTTGCGCTGCTTGTGTCCCCTTATCCTGGTGACTGTGGATGCTTATAATTGACTTTGTCTAGTGGCATTCAGACTAATCTTGGTTTGAGACTAGTAAAACTCCCCAAATTCTTCTGGTTCACCATGATGGCCCATCTGCATTTCCAGGAAAATACAGCCCATCTGTTTTTGACTCATTTGCATGTAAGTTACTGCAGTGTTGTGGTCTAAGTGTGCTGCACTGTCTGTGATGCCTTAGGAGCCTTTAAAAAGAAACAATTTCAAGGGAACTGTTTCAAGATCCCCACACCAACCTCCCCTGCCCCGCCCCCCCAGCAGCAAATGACATTTTGCCAGCAAATGCCCGAGACTGCTATCTTCAAAGTGTATTTATTTTCTTCAGGCCATAAACTGAAATCCAAAAGGTGTGCATTACAAAGTTGGCAGATTCCCTTCACAACTGGACATCAAATCTAGAATGGAAAAGTACATGATTATATTCTGTAAATTGGACCAAAACTTACCTAAAGTATATTGGATTATTTTGTACTAAAAGTGAGGACTGAAAGCAGAGGTGTGCTGGCAAATGTTCAACAACCAGCGTGTGTGTGTGTGTGTATACACGTATAAACATAACACATGTATAAATACATGATGTGCATATGTATGTATAAATATATGTACATATATGCATAATACATTCTTGATTCTAATATGCATTATTAAAATTTTGTCCTTCACATTAAGTCAAGACAATTGATAAACAATGAATCAAGCCCTGATTTGTAGTGTTTGCTGATTCCCAAGGCATGAATGCTCATACTGAAAATTTAATAATCTCTCTGAAGCCTGTGTGAGATAGCTTTAGGACACCACCAAATAGAGGTACGATTTAGAAAGTAATAGGATGTGGAAATGGTAATATGAAGGAATGAATTCTGGTTTTAATGTTAGAAGACCTGGATAAAATCTTTGGTCTGCTTCTTCCTACCTGTGTGACCTTGGGGCTTTTGAGTGTCATCAGAAAAATGAAAGAATTGAATTAAATCATGTCATAATATCACATCTAGATCCTAGATACATTATTTCTCTGATTATTTATCATGTCTGTCATGTTAGAAAATGGATAATATGTGAGAAAAATGTGATTGAATAATGAAAATTTCAATTATCACTAAATATAAATCAGAAATGTATATTCACTATGATAATCATAATATATTTAATAGTGCTTTATACATGATAAATTAATGAATAAATGAAAAAGCAAATGTTAAGCTCTATCTATGTGCCAAGAACTGTCCTAAGGTCAGAGACACAAATATAAAAATGAGAGTGCCCCTGCTTTCAAGGACTTTAAATTGAATGAGGGGTGGGGTGGCTAGGTGGCGCAGTGAATAAAGCACCGGCCCTGGAGTCAGGAGGACCTTTGTTCAAATCTGGCCTCAGACACTTAACACAAAAACTAGCCATGTGACCTTGGGTAAGTCACTTAACCCCAATTGCCCTCTAAAAAGTAAAAAAAAATAAATAAATTGAATGGGGGAGGAATATGGTGAAGTGGTGTTCAAGAGAGGGGTGTTTAGGTCTGAGAAGCCAAGAAGATAATGAGGGGAGTCCTAGGTTATTTGATTGACATAATCTTTTTATTAGCAACAACAATATGGATTTGAATACTATTCCCAGAGCAAGAGGTAGAAAGTTAGAATGAGAGAACTGATAGGATAGGAATTGGATGTGAAACATTTCTGCGGTTTTATTTGATTTGTTGCCAAGTTAGGCATTCCTAATCCTATACCAATGAAATTGATATCTTGACCCTAAAACTGGACTTTATATTTCATGTTTTGAATTCGTGAATTTAGATATGATATTTGAGAGTGTAAAGATCATTTCAAATGATGATTCATAGAATTATAATTTTGGAATGGTAAGGGACCCCACAAGTCCAACTCCCACATTTTTCTAGATGAGGAAACTGTGACCCAGAGAGGTAGACTAATTTCTCAAAATCACACAGGTAGGAAGTGGCACATTCAACTCAGTTCTCACGACTCCAAGGGCAACTTCCAAATTTGGGGCTTGTCCTATCACATCATGCTTTTGTCACTTATGGAGCTGAATAATGACCCACATTTGCATGGTGGCTGAAAATTTCTTAAACGCATTTTGCACATCATCATACAAATCACTGAACAAAATGCTGAATAGGAGACACGGTTAAGGACAGGACCTTGTTTTGTTACTACATAAGCATCTCTTTATTGGTTGACTCTGATTCATAGTGACAAAACCATATTCCTTCCTCTCGTTCCCAAGGATAACATATGAAATTTTGTCAAGTGCTTTGATGAAAACAAGTTCAGCTCTACATCTATGACATTCTTCTAATATACCCATTGTACAAACCTGTATGAAAAAATCAGATAGGTTTGAAAATGTGTTGGAACCTGAGTTTGGAAGATCTTGGTTGCTATCATGTACTCTTTATGTGGATTTTGACAAGTAGTTAAAACTCTCTGCACCTCTTTGTAACTTATTAAATGGTGAGGACTACATACATTAACCACTCTGTATATTTGCATGAGCTGTTTCCAAGCTTAAAATATACTCCTTTCTTGCCTTTGCCTTTTGGAATCATTATGCTAAGTCAAGATTCATTAGTGGCAGCAACTGTCTTTTTATTCCTTTGGTTTTTTTTTATTCTCAGTACCTAGGAATATGCCATCAGTCAATAAGCATTTATAAAGTACCTACTCTGTGCCAGGGACTGTGCTAAGAGCCAGTGATACAAAGGAAGTGATACAAATGGTCCCTGTTTTCAAGAAACCCAACAAGGGAGAACACATATGAACAACTATGTACAAGCAAGTTATACACACATGCATGTGTATATACATGTAACATATATCTATACACATATATGTAATAAATTGGAAATAATAATAGAGGAAAAGTATCAATTAGCCTTAAGGAATATTGGGAAAGGCTTCTTGAAGAAGATGGGATTTTTTTTTAAGCAATCGGGGTTAAGTAACTTGCTCAAGTTTACACGGCCATTTATTTCTGGGTGTGGTGCTGAGTATCCGAGCCCAGATTTGATCCCCAGGTCATCCCAACACTGGAGCTGGTGCTCTTACTCACTGAGCCACCTGGCCACCCCAGAAGATGGGATTTTGATGCTTGAAGGATGCCACAGAGAATGGGAGATGGGGAAGAGGAGGAAGAAAATTCCTGATGTGGAGAATAGCCTTGAAAATTGAGAATTGAGAAAATTGAGAGATGGTGTATCAAGGAATAAGGAGAGCAGTGTCACTGGATCACAGAGTACCTGGAGAGGAATAAGGCATAATAATACTGTAAAAACAAGAGGGGTCTGTGTTTCAAAGGGTTTTAAAAGTCAAACAGAATTTTATATTTGACATTTGAGGTAATAAGAAGTCACTGGAATTGATTGAATAGGGAGAATGAAATGATAGAATAAAGAATTAAACAGTTGAGTGGAGCAGAGATTGGAGTGGGGAGATACTTCAGGGAGGGAGACCAACCAGCAAGCTATTGAAAGAGTCTAAGTGTGAAGTGATAATGTGTGCATCAGGGTGGTGGCAGTGTCAGAGGAGAGAAGGGGCAATATATGAGAAATATCTCAAAGACAGAATTGATAGGGCTTGGCAACACATTGGATATGGGAATAGGAGGTAGATGAGAGTGAGGATTTGAACATAACATTTGGTTTAGAGTCTGGGTGATTGTAGTGTGTAGTGTCCTCAACAGTAATAGGAAATTTAGGAAGAAGAGAGGGCTTGGGGAAAGGATAATGAGTTCAGTTTTGGAGTATGTTGAGTTTAAGATGTCTGCAGGATATCTAGTTTGAGCTGTTCAGTAAGTAGCTGGATATGTAAGACTGGAAGTTAAAAGAAAGATTGAGGCTGGATAAATTAATCTTATAATCATCAGTAGAGATGATAGTTTAATCCATGGGATTTAATGAGATCATCAAAAAATATAGAAGAAAAACAAACCCAGGACAAAACCTTTGGGTATATAACCACTATTTGTACCATGTTTCCCCGATAATAAGACCTATCCCGAAAATAAGCCCTCCCCTTACTGTGTAAGATTCCTCTAAAATAAGTCCTCCCCCGAAAATAAGCCCTATTCAGATTGCTACTGTAGTGAAGGTGATCCCCTGCACTACACGCTACATTACGGTACCCTGTGTATGCACCGTTCCCCCCCCCCGCCATGAAACGCATGCCGCGCTCCGAGCTGCATCCAATCAGAGCTGCAGCAGTGAGTGCGTCATCCTGTTCTTCCCCAGTGATTTGCTTATTGAATAAAGGTACATTTTTTTGTTCACATTTACCTGTTTATTAAAATTGCTGTCAATGTTCATTAAAATAAGCCCTCCCCTGAAAATAAGCCCTCCCCTGAAAATAAGCCCTCTGGTGTTTTTCTGTCCAAAAAATTTAATAAGACAGTGTCTTATTATCGGGGAAACACGGTAAGTCTCACTTGGATGAATATCTAATAAAGGAGCTTGACAGGGCGGCTAGGTGGCACAGTGAATAGAGCGCCGCCCCTGGGGTCAGGAGGACCTGAGTTCAAAGCCACTTGACACAAAAAACTAGCTATGTGACCTCAGGCAAGTCACTTAACCCCAATTGCCCTGCCTTTCCCCCTCCAAAAAAGCGAAAAACAAAACAAAAAAAAAAGGAGCATGACAAAGAATGAGCCAACAGTTGGGAGGTGAACCAGGAGAGAGTAGTGTCATAGAAAAGAAGAGACAATCAGAGTATCGAGGAAAAGAGGATTATCAAAAGTATCAAAGGCTATGGAGAGGTAAAAAGGTATGGGAACTTTAAATGATCATCCATGCATGTGGTAAGCACTTAATAAGTACCCATTAATTTGAATTAAGAAAAGTGTTATTTAAAGCTTAATATTTTACAGAAATGTGAGCATTATTAGTAATCAGTTAAGGTTGTCTCCTAATAATCACTTGGTTTGTGAACATATAGAAGAGAACAATCTGTTCAATAATTAGCTTTCAAGTCAATGAAGGAATAAAGGAGAAGCAGGAAAGTATTTTATAGCAAAAAAAAAAAATACCCCCTGGGGGCATCAGAGCACTTATCATTTTGTCAATACCTACTGTTTCCTATTGTAGTAGGTTCTCCCAGATAACATACCACTAACTTCCTGGGCTTTAAGTCATAATTTACATTGTTTTCTGTGTCTCACCTAATCCCTTAGATTTGTCAGTCCTGGTAAATTTTGGCTTGATTGACCTAACCTCTGGTTTGCTCTCTTTTGGACTATGCTCCTCTTCTCCAAAAGAAAGAATCCCATTGCTAGGCTTCTGGTTTCTCTTTGCTCCTTTTGATTCATTAAATATTACTGATCAGGTCTCTGAGATCATTTCTCTAAGTTTTCAGAAGTCTCAGATATAGTATTTCTGGTACAGGAGCCTTGAATTCTGCTAATGCATCTAGAAGGTCTTATTCTCTCTTTCCTGATCTCAAATTCGAATTTTATTGTGTCCAAATATTGAAGATTAGATTACCATTTTCTTAGCCAGAAAAGGAAAAGCAAAAAGAGTTACGTGAATGTACTATAGTCCTTCTGCTATTGCCCCAAGTATTCCAAGCAGTGTTCCTGCTAGCCATTTTATTGGAAGGCTGTTCACTTTAACACTTACAAGTGACTCATCTATGAATGACCTCCACAAATCAATCAGTTGACAAACATTTATTAAATACTTGCTATGTTCCAGGCACCGGGCTAACATGGTGAAAATAGAACTGAATGAAGATAAATGTTGTTGCAGTGGTTTATGAAGCTCAGAATTTTTGTGGCTTAATTATTGGGGAAAGTCATCATGTTCCAGAACACTTTGAATGATGTATTTGACAGTTTACCATGCCATATCCCTTTAATGTATCTTAGAATGAGATGGTGGCCGCAGGAAGGTAGACACTTTTAACTGCTTCTTACAGAATGGGCAGTTGTGCCTGCTGAGCCTCACAGGGTCACAGTGAATCAAGGGAACACCTCAGTGTTCTGCCTGACAAGCTGGATTTCTTTCCCTTGATCATGCTGCCATGTGCACAAATAGAGGAAAAAAAGCCATCTATTTTCAGTATAATCCCCTGGGAGAGACGTTGTAAGAAGTATTTTGTCCTGGTTTTCATACTGTTATTTATATTATGTAGAAGCTTTATAAAGGCACACAAAATTACATCATCTGCCCATTGCCTCAAGGCTTTGGCAGGAAGTCCTAAAATGCAGGCTCCACTCAAAGCAGCCAGGTGTGGCACTGGGATTAGTGAGAACAGTGTTGATGGGCTGTGAGGCTGCCCTGTGACTGCCACTTACTACAAGTGTGAGATTCTTGGGAATGAATATGTTTTTCATTTTGACATCTGTTTGCTTGGAGTGTCTCACTCTCAGCAACTGAACACAAGTTTATATCCATTCTGCAAATCTTCAGGGAGCAATGCCTTCTGTTTCTTCCACAACATGAGAACGTTTATGAAGGATCCTGAAGTGAAAATAAAATCTATATAATTTACTCGAAGAATTTGAGTTTGATGCTAAACCTCATTACCATGATGTTGCTGTTGATTAATTATAATAGTACCTAGATGTATGTCACTTTTTCCTTTGGAGTTTGATGAGCCTCACATACAATTACATACCTAGGTTTATGCAAAGGAGATAGGATAAAATGAATGGATCTTGTCTGCTACTGATCATATCTCTTCATGCCCCCTAGGACTTTGCTTCACTGGAGCATTATTCTTTATTGTCATCCTCCCACTCTTTTGGGCTTATTCTCCAGGCCCAGCACTCTATCGCACTCCTAGCTGCCCTACCTAGATTTTAAACAAAAATTAGTAATTTATCTCATATATTTCCTATTATTCTAGTGAAGAATATGGGGACATGTGAATTAGATGATAATATAATTGAGAACTAGTGGGATAGCTAGAGTCAAAGAGTAGTTCTTATTGAAGCAGTGTCAGCATGTCAGGAGGTAATAAGTGGAGTACTCTAGGGATCTGTGCTTGGTTCTGTGATATTTAGCTTATTTTATCAATGACTTTGATTAAAGAATAGTATGTATACTTATAAATTTGCAAATGAAATAAGGATGAGAGGGTCACTGAACAGGATGATAGAGCCAAGATTGAAAAAGGTCTTGATAGACCAATGATCCTTATATTCATTCTGCAAATCCTTTCCTTTTTTTCAGATGAGGAAATTAAGGCTCAGAAAGATGGCATATAAGGTATTCAAGGTTACATAGGATCATTGGTCTATTAAGGTTTTTTTTTAGCTCTTCCAGGGATTCTCATTGGGCTTGGGATAAATTCACATTTTTTTTTTTCCTTTGAGGTTTTGCTTGTAGCTGTTTCAACATTATTGTTTTCTTCTGAGTTTGTAACCATAGTAAGTTTTTTATGATCATCTTTTTTTTTGCTTATTTTTTCCAGCCTATTTCTTTACTTTTATCTTTGTGTTAAAACTGGGTTTGGGATACCAGGAGCAAAGATGGTAGACAGAGTACAGGCAGCAACCCAGATGAATTCTCCCAACATTCTCCTCCAAGTAACATTAAAATAACTCCTCAAATAAAATTTTGGAGTGACAGAGTCAGTAAAAGGTCAGACTGAGCCATTTTTTTCCAGTATGAGACAACTTAGGAGGTCAGCATAAGAGGTCTGTGACACAAAGGTGGGTGCCAGCCTGGAGCAGACATGACAGCAGCGGCAGTGATTGGCCTCTGGGACAGCAGCTGGGACAACTATAGCAGCATCTTTAAAATTCTCATACCATAGATGGTAAAGGGGTCAAACAGCTGGTCATAAAGAGATTACAGGGAAATGTTTTCTGGCATTGGGTGCAGCTGGTGCTGATTGGCACAATCAGTTTCATGTCAATGAGGAGTGCTTACAGTTGGCCAACAAGAGGCCAGGGGACCTAATCACAGTTCAAAGGCAGAAGCCACTATCTTTGTAGCTTAAGAGAACAAGGGACCTTGTGACAGCTCCAGGTCATGAAAAGCCATAGCAATTGCAGGGGAGCAGGGACCCTTTCTGGGTAAGGACCAGAGTGGATACTGGGAGAATAAGGTATTCAATTGGGTATAGAAATCTAAAGATAGGAGGGGAAGGGGATAGGAAATATGGGGGGGGGGGGGGGAATTGGGGGATGCAGTGGTCAGAAGCAAGATAAATTTTTAAGAAGGATTAGGATAAAAAGAGGACAAACAGAGGAAAATAGGCTGGAGGGAAATGCAGTTAGTGATCCTAATGGTGAGTGTGAATAGAATGAGCTAACCCATAGAATGTAAGCAGATAGCAGAATGGATTAGAAATCAAAAATCCTACAATATGTTGTGTATAGGAGAAACACTGGAAACAGAAAGACATACACATAGTTGAAATGAAGGGCTGGAGTAGAGTCTATTATGCTTTAGCTGACGTGAAGGGTGCAGGGTGGCAATCATAATCTTAGATAAAGCAAAAGCAAAACTAGACCCAATTGAAAGAGTTAATCAGGAAAACTATATTTTGCTTAAAGGTACCATAAACAATAAAGTAATATTTTTTAATAACTGCAGTAAATTTCTCTGATAAAAGCTTAATTTCTCAAGTATATAGGGAACTAAGGTAAATTTATTAAAATGGAGCCATTCCCTAATTGATAAAATAGTTGAAGGATATGAACAGGCAGTTTTCAGAAGAAATAAGAGCTATCTATAGTCATGAGAAAAAATGCTCTAAATCACTATTGATAAGAGAAATTCAAATTATAATAACCATGAGGTTATATAATACTTCATACCTAGCTGAAATAACATGCTAGAGTGGATGAGGGATAATAGATACATTAATACACTGTTGGTAGATTTGTGAACTTAGCCAACTATTTTAGAGAACAATTTAGAACTATTCCCCACAAACTATAAAACTATTCATGACGTTTGACCCACCAATGCCACTACTGGGTCTGTACATCAAAGAGGTTCAAAAAGGACCTATATGTACAAAAATATTTGTAGCAGCTCTTTTTGTGGTAGCAAAAAAATTATTAATTGAGAAAGACACTACTGCTTCTGTTGCTGCCTCCAAGGTTCACAGTTGGTTTTACAGTCATGTGTGTTCTAGGTCAACCACCACCCCAGGGTCATAGATCTCTCCTTCAGACCTCCTAAGTTGTCTTGGTCTAGAAAAATGTCTCCTCCTGACCTTTTATTGTCTTTGCCACTCTAGAAATTGCTCTGATGCATTATTTTAAAGTTTATTGGTGGGGAATGTTGGGAGAATTAAGCTGCTTCCTCTACTCCACCATCTTGACTCTGCTACCAAAAGTCCTAAATTTAATTCTTAAACACAAAATAAAATACTATAAAACTCTGGAAAACTAGCTTAGAAGCAGAGAGCAAGACACCCCAACAAACTGAGCATGTTAAATTACTATAGTTAATATTGATCCATCTTATTTTTTGACTTGCTTACTTATTGATTTAGCTCTTGTCTGAAATTTTATTTCCATCTATGAATTCCACTGTTGCCTTTCTTCTAGACCCATCATATTACCTGAGAAGCTCTTTTACATGTAGTTCTTGTGACTCTGTATTGCCTAATAATGATCTTCTTGCACAGGGAAGTATCTTCCTTATATTTGTATTGCCAAGGAAATATTCATAGCACTGACTGTGACTATGAATATGTTGATGTAATTCTGAATGGCAAAATATAACAGACTTTCCATATAGAAGACAGAATCAAAACAATTATTCAGACACCAGAAAGCCAGATCTGAACACCAGAAAACCAAATTCATCATAGCAAAAAAGAAATCTATATACAACAACACTGCAGAGAGCAATACTGTGCCAAAACCTTCCCACAAATGCTCAGAAGCCTAGCTATCTCTTTGCCTACATCCTCTATCCTCCCTCTGTTCTAATTGCTCGGACTCTCAGCTTCCTCTCAGCTCTGCTTCACCCTTAAGCAAACTCCTCGCACCACTGGCTCCATGTGATTACATGCAGCCTATTAAGGGGCAGGGAAGATCTTCAAATTCCTATTACCATCACAACATCCCACATGACCCATGTCTCTCACTTTGTTGCTGTCTCTCTGCTCACCCCCCACCCCAGTCACTGTCCATCATTTAGTTCCAGACATATTGTGATGCATTCTAAAATGATTCAGGCTTAGCCTTTTTCATGTTTAATTCACAGTTTTGAAGAAACATGTAAAACTCTTGGGGCACAAAAAATACTGAAAAGCTATTTGGCAGACAATGGGTTTTATCTCCACATTTGCCATTTCATAAAGATCTCTAGCTTCAATATTTCAAGGATACATTCTTTGCTTGATGTTGGTATAGTGTTCAGTTTTGGTTGTTTCACAAATAATAGGCATATAGTCCATAGTCATTCCTGTATTTGAAGACTACCTCTTGGTATGATGTAAATACAGAGTTTGTACTCTACTGACAGACTTTGAAAACTCAGGTCACTTCTACAGTACAATGAACCATTGGGGTACTGGAGGAAGATTTGGTGGATGATGAAGATATTTTATGGAAAATGATGAAGCTAGACTTAGAGGAAATATATAACTGTCTTCAATTATTTGAAAGACTGTCAGACAACAAATATTTATTAAGCACTTACTATGTATCAGTTAGAAGGTTTAAGCATTTTATTTTTGGAACCAGAGGACTAGCTGCAATGCTTGAAAGTTACAAAATGCAAACTTAGGCTTCATTTTAAGAAAAAAAAAAAACTTCCCATTTAGAGCTGTCTACTGGAATGCATTGCCATGGGTTCCCCCATCACTGGAACTCTTCAAGCAAAATTTGGGTGCATATTTTTCAAGTATGTTGTAGAGAAGATTATTGTTGGGCCTCTGTGGTATTTCCTAACTGTTATATAACAGTGAGCAAATTCAGTTTAGCCTATGATGATAATTATAATGATGATGATAATAATAACTTACATTTGTCTAGTACTTTAAGGTTTACAAAGGTAGTGGGGTTGATATGTGGGATTAGAATGTTTTATAAATCTAACGAAAAAAAGGTAGAAGCTTGAAACCTGATCAAAAGGAAAAAAATAATCCTGTAGCCTCCCTGGAGATTCTTAGTGTGAAGGATTTCTTTATTCTTAATGCCAAGCAGCACCAAAGTTATAAAAGTCAAAGTCAGGCAATAGCAAAAATCGTTTCTTGGAAAACAAACCAATTTTCCAGTTTTCTTTTGACCTTGCAAGTTGATTCAGTACTCTGTGTGTGTGCATGTGTATGTATGTATGTGTGTATATGTGTTTGTATATGTGTGTGTGGTGTTGTTTGTAAAGGGACACAGGAAGCTTTTAAAGTGTAGATCCAGGTTTGCTGCCTTTATACTGCCTCCTTTCGAGTTCAAAGATATACACACATATCTATATTTCAAAGATCCATGATTTCATCAGTGTGGTTATTCCCTTCCATTATACAGATCACAACCGTGCTATGTCTTAGTGAGATTGTCTGCAAGAGCTGCTATACTTGAAAAATTCATCAGCCTTCAACCTACATAAAGATGAGCTTTTCAGTAAGGACTATCTGAATCCTCAGTTGACAGACATACAAGTCTAGTACCTGGCTCATATGTGGAGACTATTTTTTTAGTTTGGTAGCAACTCCTAGAACTATTGCTCCACTCATTTTTCAAGAACACAATTGTACCTAGTAGACACATATATGTACATATTCAGGGGTATTGAGGAGAAAAAATCAGTTAAAATATAAAAAAATACTTTGTTACACTTGGAAAAATTGTTGTCTTGATTATGTCTAAGTTTGTTCATTAGCATCTAGGTGGTGCAGTGAATGGAGTGGCTAGGTAGTGCAGTGAATAGAGCACCAGCCCTGGAGTCAGGAGGACTGGGTTCGGATCCAGCCTCAGACACTTAACATAAAAACTGCTCGTGTGACCTTGGGGCAAGTCACTTAACCCCAACTGCCCTTCAAAAAGCAAAATAAAAGAAAGTAGACAGGTGGTAAATTTTAACCACCATCCATCATCATTATCAGATTCCTCTCCCACTTTGAAGACAATCATGGCACAGTGCTGAAGAAGGAATTATTTAGCCTTGGAGGCTTCCATGCCCTCTTCCTTCATCCCTTCTTCCTGTAAGAAGTTTAGCAGTTTAAAACAGGTCAAAAATAAAACCCTCACTGCTTCACAGTATCATTTCACTAGTCAGACAAGGGGGAAACATCCTGTAGGTAATGTTTGTCAGCCTCTTACCAATATAGCAGTTAGCATTAAACATTGAAGCCAAAACAAGTGATGGGGAAGGAATATGATAGCAATCATGCTGTTCTTGCCCTGAAGTCAACAGGCTGTGCCTCCAAGAAAGTAGGCTGAAAATTTCTGACTCATAGCACTCAGGAAGAGTACACAGTGAAAATGGAAGAACAAGAAGAGAATTAGCAGCATTACTATAGGGAATGATCAAATAGCTATATGAGGGTAGGGAACAAATTGGAAGCAGAGGTAGCTGTCAAAGGGCAAAGAAATAATAATGTTAAGGCATAAGAGGAGAAATGAGTCTTCTCTTCTAATTGGTGAGTTGGGCTTTTCTACTTTCAATCCCAGGGAGCATCTTTGAGAATGCTCTTTGAAAACTGATGGCAGAGACAAGAAAGGATACTTGCTTTGAATTGTAAGAAGCCTGGAGTAGGGCTTAAGTATGGAGTTTAGGGAGAGGCTGTGAAGAGCACACTGCCTAGACCATGAGATGAGTTAGGTCCTAGATAGGTGGAAGCAGATATAGTTAGTCAAAGAAACTGCTAGGCTTTATGCCCAGATTAGGCAGCTTGAAGGCTTGAGTTCGTCTGTTCTCCTGTGAAAGGTGAAAGATTATAGAGTCTTACTATTCAGAGTTGAATGATATTTAAAAATCACATAATCCAAGCCTCTAGTTTTATAGGTAGGGAAACTGAGGAACAGAGAATTGATGTGACTTGATCAAGATTATAGATGGCAATTAACTAGCTCAGGATTTGATCACAGCTTCTCATACTTCAAAATCCAGTGCTTTTCCACCATACCAAGCATGTCCACACATAGACTGGGAAAATCATGGCGACTGAAATACTTTGGTGATTGGACAAGAACTGGTGAGCACTGATCCCCAAAGCATCCAAGAAAAGCTAAGGAAGGGTCGAAGCTGGCCAACCTCGTGCCTGCCCAGGGTCTGTTTCTTCAGGGAGGTATTTCAGGTTTTAGATGGATATTTTAAAGTGGGAAGAACAAGGAACGTGAAGTCAGAAGGTCTTGTTTCAAGTCAGCCCATCAATAAATGTCTATTTGGTGCCTACTATGTGCCAGGCATTGTTCTGGGCCCTGAACATCTAAGTTTTGTCAATTGTTTCCCTGCATGGCGTCTGATGTCTTCCAATCTCTCTCGACCTCACTTTTCTCTTCTGTAAGATGAAGGCATATCAGCTTCCTAATTTATAAATTATTAGTTGTACTCTTTCTATAGGCACAGATCATAACCAATCCATGCCTTATCTCGTGAGAACTTTGCCCAGATCCTCCTATAAATCACAGTGCTACATGCCAGGGGATAAAAAAAGACAACCCACTTTATTCTTTAAGGAATAATAGTTACAAATTTCATGGACCTACAGGCCTTGGGGTTCAAAATAACCTTATATCTACTTTGTGTTGTGGTTCTTCAAGATTTTGAAAAGACTTCTCATTATTTGTAGACTGGAATTCCAGGTTGAATGGACTAATAGCTCTTACCTGCCTCCTGATTTCTTATGGCCTCATCTGGGTAGCTAACCAACGTCCCCTTCTCTTGATACCTCCCTCTCCTGGTAAACATTCATTTGGGTGCTGGATTCACAGAATAATCCCACAACCAGAGAATTTTACACTTGGAAGTTGGAATGTGGCATGAGGATCTAAAATGACAGGTGTTAGCTATAGGCTATTTGCTAAGAAATTGTTTCAATAGACAAAGTAATATGACTTATCAGCACATATCAGTACTTTAAGGATACACAGTTCCATTAGTGTGGTAACTCTTCCACTATTACAGATGTTAAGACCTCTTTAACTTAGCAAGTAAGTCTTAAAACTTTGCCTGAAGCTCAGAGAGAACAAATGACCTGGTCATGCTTATATTGCTAGTAAATGTTAGAAACAGGATTTGAACTCAGATCTCCTTTTCTTTAAGTCCAGCACTCTCTACACCTCACCACATTGCCCCATTTATTAAGAGATATACTTTTTAATTAAAATCTTGACTTTTATGTTCACAGATTAATTTTTAATGATGAAATTAATAAATCATGTGCCTTTTTCCACTTTCTGGGAGCCCTATAATTAGAGAAATATACAGAGAGACAGAAACAGAGACAGGGGAGACATACACAGAGAAAGATATACAGACAGAGGTAGAGATACACAGAGAGAGATAATTTGTTAGCATTTCCTGTGTTCCAGGCACTGGAGGTACAACTATAAGCAAACAAGATAGCGTATGCCAACAAGGAGCTTACATTCACATGAGGGAAGGCAAAACTGCAAACCAGGCACTGGGGATGTGCCATGTGGCCGTAGGAAGTGAGGTAGAGGTCTAGAGTCAGGCAAGGTAAGATGAAGACATGCCAATCAGACCCCAGCATAACTCCAGGGGAAGAGTGCGAGGTTCCAATAAAGAGGAAGTAGAGATAATTGCCCAACGGGGGAAAGAATGACTTGGACATGGCAGAAGGGCATGGTGGAGGCCTGGATCTGAGCAAAATAAAACGAAAACTCACCACCTGTTTCATTTTCATGCTTTCCTGATGTCAGAGTGTCTTTTTCTTTAGCTTCCGGGAGCATTTTTGTCTCTGAGGAAGAAAGTACAATGAGGTATTTTATGTTCTCTTACTCTGCTCACTGCATAGTTGAGTTCAGGAAGGCTGCTGTGAGGATCGGGGCTCAGGGAGCACTAGCCCAAAGTAGGACAAATTGGCTTGATACAGAAGGGAAAATAACAATGGAACCTGAGGCTGAGTAGAGTTGGTAACAGAGCACCAGGAGCCCTTGGGATACAGAGGGAAAGGTTTATTGGCTATATAAGCAGAGCTTGCAGAGAATGAAGGCTTGCCATTCCTGATCCTTGGGGAAGAAGGTGTGTACTGGTGCCTGAGGCAGCTCATTAGGCTCACAATGATATTCTCGGCTTTGCCACTTCTTGTACCTACCATGTACCTTTGGGGCATCTCCAAGTACATCTCATAACCACCTCAAACTCAACATATCCCAAAACAAAATGTCTTATCTTTCCCTCAAACCTTAATGTCTTCCAAACTTTTTCTCTAGCACAATATCTGGCACAAAGTTAGGGTTTAATAAATGTTTATTGACAATAGATTGACTGTCAAATTGGTCCGTCATCAGTAAGCAAGGAATATTTCATCTCCCTTCCCAGGCCATCTTGCCATCACTCCTCTAGCTTTACAATTATAATTAGTATTATCCTCATTCTCATCATGCTAGCCTTGGTGCTCCTGTTAGGTAGTTTGCAGTACCCTCTTACATTGCTTTCAGTCTCTTGTTTTACTTGCTTCTTTTCAGCAAAGGTTACCATCCTTCAGGCAAGGCTGATCATTCTTCATGACAGCAGCAATAGTGTTAATGTTGTGAATTGCCAACATGCTGGAGAGTGGGAGGAGGTGCAGCATGTGCAATTTATAGCTTTAATTTTTCTAATCAAGCATAGAGCTGCTTTTGCACTATGTAGATGCTATGTCAATTCTTATACTTGCAATAAATAATGACTGTAATAATGAGATAGGAGTCTAGCTGATTTTTTCCTTTATGCAACTTCCTAATCCAACCAAAACTGGGAAGCCACTAGCTTTGATGCCTGATATTTTCTTCTTAAGGGGAGACTCTTAGAATTTGGTGCACTGGATATTTGTGCTTATTTTCACCTTTCCTCACACATTTGTGATATGTTAGAACACAGCCAACGATTTTCCATCACCTGTGAACTTTGCTTTGAATTCAGCAGAGGGACATATTTTTATTGGATCACACTGACATTTTTAAGAAAGCTTTTCATAAAACAAAAGTGTTCTTGAAATACCAGAGGAGAATAAGTCCTAAGATCCTCCTGGTTTGCAAATAATTTTTTAGCCTAAAGGATGAAAGGCTTGGATTGGCTGACCTCTAAGGTCCCTTCCTTATTCTATGGTTCTGACAGTCTATGGTTACGTGAACACCCCAGGACTTTCACATTTAAAGAAATTTCAAAATTTTTGCTTTGGAAGATTATACATACTCTCTATTATGAGGATTCTGCTATTGCTCAAAATATTTTAGGTGCCTTTCTTTAGGATTTTCTCTCAGGAATTTTGACACATTCTCTTGACTGTCCTCAGTTATGTCAAATCTTCATAGGACTATAGACTTATAGCTATAAGTAACCTTAAGGTTATCAAATCCAACTTTACACTTGGGGAAACTGAAGGCCCAAGAATTTAGTGGTTTGCCTATGGTGACAGAGGTAGGATGTAACAGTTACAGGATTCTGACTGATATATTCTGTCTCCCAAACCCAGAGCTCTATCCCCTGCCTGTATAACACCCTTTCCCCTGCCTTTATAGTACCTTTATCCCATGAGCATGGATTTGACTTTTGGGAATCGAAAAAATCCATTTGGAGTCAAGTCTTATGAAGAAGATGTGTATTTAAACTTGCTAATGTTAATTTTGATAAAAAAAAACCAAGAAGTTATTCTCAAGATATGAAAGTAATTTCCCCATATGGTTTGTAATTTGGTTCTGAGAGAGAGAAGTTAGAGATGTGTCCAAGTAGCAACAGAAAGCCAGGAATGGGGAGGTTGAAAATGGGGGAAAAGTGGCTTAAGTCATTGGCATGAGGATGAGGAAGATTTCTGTTGACCTCCAGAGTAGGGTAACAGGACCAAATGCAGTGACTATTCATAAGAAATACTTACAAGTAAGGGATTCCAGAAAGACAGCAGCTGAGAAGGCATAGTAGAAAGCACACTGGACTTGGACTTTGTGCTTGGACTTAGTTATGTGACCATGGATAAGTCACTTAATTGAGCCTCAGTTCCTTATCTGTAAAACAAATGATAATTCTTTTTGGAGCTAATGTGAGAATCACATAAAATAAGATATGGTAGCACTTTAAATCTGAAATGTAATTTATATACAAATAATATATATGCATGTTTTATATATACATATGTATATATTTATGTTACATGTATGTGTGTATATATGGGTATATATGTGCATTTATATGTATGTGTATACCTATGCACACACACACTATCCTTCATGAGAAAAGATTTTGCTGTGAAATATTTTTAGCTTCTTTGTTGCTTTTCCAATTTCATTAGTAATGTTTTAGTCAGTTAATAAGGATTTATTAAGGACTTATTATGTGCCAGGAATTGTGCTAAGCAGGGGATATAAAAAAAAGAAAAAACGCAGTCCCTGGTCTCAAAGACCTAGCACTTTAACAGACAAAACACTCAAAGTTACATACATGGTGTTCATCCTTCATTTTTGAAGAGAACCAGTGGCACCAGGAAGTGATGTCTTGACTTAGGGCAAACTGGATTTAAGTGAGGTAGAGTTTCACAAAGCCCTTAGGCTCAACTCTTTCTTCCAGAGTCATCCTAAGGCCAGTAGCAAGATAAAAGTCAGGATGAATAATGATGACCTGGGATTCAGTGGATGGCCTTGGAGTCTTCAATGGCCTTCATGGCCATTGGAATGAATTGTTTTCATCCTCCTATTCTGCCAGGGGAGGTTTTCCCAGGCTTACGGGTAGACATCCCCCAACCTCTCCAATGAATTTGACACCTGTTGGTTACCCTCAACTTGGTTTAGCCCGCTTGCTAAGATAGTCTTACTAAGGTATGTTTGCTGTGCATGTTACAGCTTCTTGGAACCACACGTGAGAAGTGGGTGATAGGTAGATACCAAAGGTAAATAAGCAGCCCTGAGAAGGGCTCAGCAAGCCCTCATACCAGAGGCCCCGAACATCCCATATATCCCAATGTACATACAAGATATTTATATGGATACAGATCTATAGAGATAGATGTAGATATGTCTCTGTAGATCTATATCTACATATCTATTATATGCGTATGTGAAAGTAGATCCCTATATTATGTTATATATAATATTAAAATTTTTTTTCTTTTTTTTTTTGAGGGGGGAGGGCAGAGCAGTTGGGGTTAAGTGACTTGCCCAAGATCACATGGCTAGTAAGTAAATGAGGTTGGATTTGAACTCAGGTCCTTCTGACTCCAGGGCTGGTGTTCGATTCACTGTGCCACCTAGCCACCCCTGTTATATATAATATATACTATAGGTCTCTCTCTCTCTCTCTCTCTCTCTCTCTCTCTCTCTCTCTCTCTCTCTCTCTTTCTCTCTGTCTGTCTGTCTGTCTGTCTGTCTATAGAGTAGATAGAGGATAATCTCAGCAGGAATATATTATGTGAGTGGAGTAAGGTGGGAGGAAAAGGTTTCCTGAAGAAGTTAGGTATTGAACTGAAAGTATTTTTTTTTTTGCCTTTTTTTTGTGGATGGGTGAAGACAGGGCAATTGGGGTTAAGTGACTTGCCCAAGATCACATGGCTAGTAAGTGTTAATTGTATGAGTCTGGATTTGAACTCAGGTCCTCCTGACTCCAGGGTTGGTGCTCTATTCACTGCCCCACCTAGCGGCCCCTGAACTGAAAGTATTTGTAATAGGAATGTAAATTTGTAAGATCTTCCCTGCCCCTAGGCTAAAGTGCACCTGGAGCCTGGGGTGGGAGGCTTGTTTTTCAGTAGATACTTTTTGATTGGCCAGTGGGTCCAAAAGGTTGTTACATTCTCTGAGCCAGGAGAAGGCTATATAAGCCCTGAAGTGAGGCTTTGTTTTGGGGCTCACTTTCAGAAGTGTTCTGTGATTTGATCAGATGAAACTCTGGAAAGCCTTTGTCCACAGTCCCCCGGCTTTGAAACCCAGATGTTGTTTGGTATGGATGTAATGGTTGGACAGTTTGGAAATCTGTCTACTTGATCTGTTTTTGTCTTGATAATTCTGTCTGTATACTTTGAAGTTCAGGGTGCTGACCTCTTTCCCCTGAACTAGGTAAATGATACATATTTAACTGATTAAAGTAAGCTTGTTAACCCATTTTGAGTTGCTTTCCTTTATCAAAGCAGATCCAAGAACCTGTGTTGGCAGCAAACCCTGAGGACACTTGGGGTGCTTGCTGCTCCAGTATTGAAGGAGACCAAGGAAACTAAGTGGTGAAGGTGAGGAGGAAGAGTATTCTAGGCATGATGGACAGACAGTGTCAAAACACCAAACTGGGAAATGGAGTCATGTGCATGACTAAGTATGGCAGTTTAGCTAAATCCTAGAGTGTGTGGAGGGGAGAAAAAATTAGAAAACTGGAAAGATAAAAAGTCCAATTTGTGAAAGCCTTCAAATAGAGAAAAAAAGGACCTTATATTTGAGTCTGGAGGTAATAGGGAGCCATTGGAATTTAATGAGTAGGAGTATGACATGATCAGACCTATGCTTTAGAAAAAAACACTTTGGCAGTAGAGTGGAGGATGGATTGGAAAAGGGAGATGTTTTAGTCAAGAAAATGAATCAAGAAGTTATTACAATAGTCCAGATGACAGGCGGCTTTGCTTGAACTATGGTGGTGGCTAAGTAAGTAGATGGAGGAACAATATGTGAACTAATTTGTAGAGATAGAAATTATAGGACTTGATAGCTGACTGGATATGATGAGTGAGGGAAAGAAAAATCAAGAATGCCACTGAGTGAGAGGAAACAGAGGTACCTCATATGGATGTTTTCCCCAAGAACTTTTGCAGAAAAAGGAAGAGGTATCAATTGATAGCTAGAAGGAGTAGTCTGCTCAGGCAAGAATTTTTGAAGAAAGAAGTAGATATGGATGTCTTTGTAGGCAGCAAGGAAGGAGTTTGTAGATAAGGAGAGACTAAAGATTAGAGGGAGATTGGGAATGATAATGAGAATGATATGCCTAAAGAAGGTGGGAGGAGATGAGATCCAAGATTTGTGGAGTATGCCTTGACAAGGAAAAGGGCTACCTATTCATGAAACACAGGAGTGAGGGAGTGGCCTCAGTTTTCCCCCTGAAGCAAGAGGTGTGAACCTTAGGTACGAATTGAGAAAGGGAATGTAGTAGAAGGCTTGAAGAAAGATGAAAAGTTTTGGAATAACTTACATGTTGAATGTCATAGAGAATTGATTTGTTAGGCATTAAAGGATGGCCTTGGTTCAGTGAAGGCCCAACTGAGATTTTGCAACATAAAAGTCACTGAATCATTGCAGTTTTGTGATTTTCTCCAGCTCAATTCAACAGCAGCTGAATAGGACTGAAGAAGGATGGTGGTGGAAATAATCCAGGGTGGGACTCTGGTAAGGTAGAATTGGTAATATGACAAATAGGCAAGGGATTCAAGAGTAGATTATAGTATAGAGTTTAATTGGTCCATCAAGTGGTTGGGACTGGGAAGAGAGGAGAATGTAACCAGTTCAAAGATGATGGCCTAGAAAATAATTGAAGAGTAGAGGGAATAGAAATCAGAGGGAGGAGGAAGAGGAGGCATAGGGGTCCAGCAAAGGATCCTTTGAGAAGGAACAGTCTGATAGGAAGGAGGAGAACCAGGAGAGAGTGGTGCTCTGAAAAACCTAGAGAGAAGAGAGTATCAAGAAGACAGTGATCAATAGTATCAAAGGTTACAGAGAAGTCAGGAAGAATGAGGACTAAGAAAGAGGCATTGGACTTGACAAATGAAACCATTGGTAACTTTGGAGATAGCTGTTTCAGTGGAATGCTGAGAGCAGAAGTTGAGCTGTAAGGGGTTAAGAAATGAATGAGAGGAGAGAATGTGGAGGCATCTATTATGGATGCCCTTTTTAAGGAGTTTGACCACAAAGTGCAGAAGAGATATAGGATAATGATGGCAATGGAAGGATCAAGTGAGGGTTTTTTGAGGATGGTGGTGACATGGGCATATAGTTTTTTGGTTCTATGATCACTGTCATTAGATGGACCTTAGGTTAGAAGAGTGTCTACCATTGGTGATGTTTATTTTTTGTGACCCCCATTTAATAAGGGTGCCTAGGCCATTCATATCTCATTTCTATTCAGGCTGCACTCTAGACTTTCTCTAATCCAGCACTTCATCTTAAAACCTTGTTCTAGTGTTGGGTTCCCGGTCCCAACTCTAGCCATGTCTTACCTTATACCCGGTCTTTGGACGTCTTGGGCTTCTTGTCTCCGAGAAGAACTTACCCCCACAGAACACCCAGGACACGGAAAGTATGATGCGAAGCTGTTTATTCGATTACATCTTAACTGCCTGGCAAGCAAACAGGAAGTGGAACTAGCGGAACTAACTAACTTCCTCTATCTCCCCTATTTATAAACCTTGTGGGGGCACGCCTTGCGGGGCCAATCATGTTCTTTCCCCGAATAGGTCGTATGAGACAAAGGAGCAAAGTCCTTCCTGGAAGTCCTTTAGGCACTTCCACACAGAGTATCACTCTCCCGTCACTGCGCCCGAAACTCCCTTGTCCCTGGTTCGTCAACCCCCAGGCAAAGCTGTCCCAACAACATCCCTCAGAAAGCCATGCGCACCCCTCCGGCCGCCACCCTGCCACACGACATGTGGGAGCCAATTGAACACTCTCCCAAGTGCAGGGCAAAGGAGTATGTGTTAAGAGGAGTCCGTATTTATGGGGCACGCTCAGTGCCACGTCAGCCTTTCCCAACCCAGCAGAGTCGGCCCCCACGGCCCTGCATTCAATGCCATGTTGGCCTTTATGGCTCGGCAGAGTTGGCCTCCACATCTCCAAGCTCCTGCCTCTCAGAGGTCACGTGCACTCCCTCTGACATCTTGTGACTGCCGCAGTGTCTCTCACACTCGAAGCTCTATCATTCCAGGCCTTGAATTAACACATTGGAAGTATTCTTACTCCTGTAGCCTCTCCTTCAGACTAGATGGCTCCTTTGAGAATTAAATTTAAGGAAGACTCCCAGGTCAGCCTTTCTTCTCTGCACTCCAGACTTCCTCTACTAGATTCTTGCAATGGATACCTCACCCTACCCCCCCACATACTCCAATTTTCTTTTATATATTATCTTTTCCCATTAGAATGTAAGCCCCTTGAGGTCAGTCACTATCTTACTACTAGTATTTGTATTCCCAGTTCCTAATATGGTCCTTGGCCCATGGTAAAGTCTGAATAAATGTTAGTTAACTGACTGACTTCTAAAAGCTGGATTAAGCAATTCCATTAGAGAAAGAAGAACAATAAAAGTCAGGAGAAGTAGATTTTCTGTAAATTCTGCATGTTATCTAATCTATTCTGGGCCCTTATTGTTGCATGATAATGCTTTTATTTTTCCCTCATTGATCAGCAATTGAATTTTACATTCTTCATTTTACATACTCCATTATCTAAATACTTCTTAACTAGGTCAATCCCTCTACTTATGTTCTTGATCTCATCCCCTCCCATCTTCTCTAGGAGTTTGTCCCCTTCACTTATTCTTCAATGTCTTTACTGGAGCTGCCTATATAGAGGTATAGGGTTTGGGGTGCTTGAGACCCCAAAATACCAAATTGGGTCTTGCCAAATGGATTCAACTCAAGTCTTCTCTTAGCCAAAGAAAAGTAGTTTATTAAAGATTCACCTTAATGGGTAGACTCTTAAGGAGCCTTGGTATCTGTGATGCTTGAATTAGACAAGTCGGCCACAATCATCTGACACAGAGTAAGTCTGTACTAGATCATTCTCTGGCATAGTCATGGAGGCAAGATGGATCTTATATACAGAAAGGTTGTGGGAGGAATCTAGGGAATGGTCTAGAGGTTTGGGAGGGGGTCTTCAGGAGGAGTCAAATGAGGTTGGACTCCAGAAATGAGAGATTAAGGGTGGGAAGTAGCTGGAGGCTGCCTGGAGATAAAAGAAAATGGAGAGCTAGGCCAGTTTAAGGATGTATAGATATTTTGGGAGGATCAGGGGCAGGGGCTAGCTGGACAAAGGAGTTCTAGGCGAGTAACAAAGATTTGGGCCAAGCCACAATGAAAAAAGGCTTATGGCCTCAGCCAAATGCCTCGTCAAAGAGGAAGATTCAATCAGAGCTCAAGGGAGTTCCCAGAGGCTGTATCTCATCACGTAGATCCCCAAATTCTGATAGATGACCCTAATCTTATTTTGGTGGGGCTCAGGTCTTCATAACAGAGTCTGGCTATCTATTTGCCATCCATGAGCCCCATCCTCCACTCACAGGACCCCATCACTGACTGGTAACCTTTTGACATCTTTCCATGGCCTAGGCCTCCTTGACACTGTGACACTGATGAGGACTCTGGGAACCCCCTTGAACTCTGATTAAATTTTCCTATTTGATGAGGCATTTGCCTGAGGCCATAAGCCTTTCATTGTGGCTCTGCCCAAACCTCTGTTACTAGCCTAGTCCTCCATTATCCAGCTAGTCCCCACCCTTGATCCTCAACTGCTACACCCTCGAACTGGCCTTGCCCACCATTGTCTATCCTCTCCAGGTAGCCTCTAGCCACTTCACTCATTTACTGGAATCTGACCTCATTAACTCCTCCTGAAGACCCTCCCCAAACTCCTTCTCTAGACCACCCCTAGATTCCTCCCACAACCTTTCTATATATAAACCCCATCTTGCCTGCATGTGTGTGAGAGCACCATAGAATTTTCCAATACAAGCCTTACAGATACTGAGGATCCTTAAGAGTCTAACCAATATGGCGAACTTTTAATAAACTTTACTTTTCTTTGGCTGAGAGAAGGCTTGAGTCAAATTCATTTGGCAGGACCTGGTGTGTTGGTATATGTGAGCATCCCTAACCCTAAACCTCATCATTTTATAATGACCCTCTTCAACACTGCATATGACATTCCCTTCATCTTGCCTTCTTACTGCTACCATCTTTGCCTTTTCCTCTTGACCCTCCCTTTCTAGCACCTTCTTTTGTGTTGTCTTTCCTGTTAGAATGTAAGCACCATGAAGACAGGGGCTGCCTAGGTTATTTGCATTTGCATTTCCAATATTAAGCACAGTGCCTAATACATAAGTGCTTATTATTTTCTTGCCCTGTCTGTGTATCCATCTCTCTTATCATCTCTCTCTTTTAATTCACTGACTTTTTCCTTATTACCCAGGTCTCCCAATCTTAAAACTTTCCCTTTACTTGACCCTTTCATTCCTTTAAACTGTAATCTTATAGATTTTCTTCTTTTTACAACCAGATTCAAAGGAAGAGAAAAGTAGGTGATTTCCCAAATCTTCCACAATAACATATTTGGTGACTAGCTGGTTGTTGCTTGAGACTGCTTAGGATTCCTGACTTCCGTCAGGAATTGTTATCTTCTGAATGCTGGTATTAGGGATTGTTGAGATGCTAGTCACCACAAGAGTCATGGTATCAGGGATGAGAACAATTATACAGGAAAAGAGGCTATTTTCTTTTCTCTTAAAAGAGTTCAAAGTAAATGGTCAATAGCCAGGGTAAGAATGAAAATTATGAACTGGATTGATCAGGTTTATTTTCAGGAAGACAATGTAGTATGATAAACAGAGTATTGGACTCAGAATTTAAAAATGTTGAGTAAATTAACTTACATTTTTGGGGCTTGAATTACCTTACCTATATGTAGTGAGGATTGAACTGGAAACCAGGGCTATGAACTTGAATCCTCTTTCTGGGGCTTGTTAGGTATATGAACATGGGCACAATCTCTCTGAGTCTCAATTTCCTGATCTGTCTAATGGAGATAATAGGACTGTTGTGAAGAAATAATTTTGCAAACTTTATATTGCTACTTAAGGCTCAGAACCAGAAAGACTTGGATTCAAATTCTTGCCTGTTGTCTGTTATGAAGGAAATGACTTTCCACAGCACTGTGCCTCTTGCAATGAACCTAATACTCATATTCTCATTAGGTAAGGAAAAATAAAAGGAAGATGATATAAAGGGTGGTCTGACCTGTCATCTTTGCCTTTAAAGGCAACAAGTATTAGACTTCAAGGCAAAACTGCTAGTTTTAAATCCTGCCTCAGATATTCACTAGCTATATGACTTTAGTCAAGTCACTTTCCCTTTCTGTGTTTTAATTTTCTCATCTTCAAAATGGGAGGGTTGGACTTCATGACTTACAGTTATTCTAAAGCTATAGGGTTTATATTATATAGGGTATTATATTATATTATAGGGTTTATATATTACCTGAGGTAATGCAACCTTTCACCTTAGGAACAAGGGTAATGTAGTATAATAAGGCGGAAGGAAGGACGATAGGTTACGGTAAAGAGCAAAGATGTAACTTTGAGAAGTAACATGGATGTTACAAATGGGAAGAAGACAACTTCAAAGAGGTCTTACTTAAGAAATAAATATATAATTCAAAACATAGAGTAAAATACTGCATTGAATTTCTACTTTGTATTTTTACTGGGTAGAAAAAAGTAAAAAAAAATACTTTTAGATTTATTATTAACATTTATTTATTATTAGATTTATTATTAAAACAAATACACATTATTTTGTTTTCCTGGTATAGAGAACTCCCAGAACTCCTTTACTAATGAAGATGAGCATGGCAACTTAGTCTCAGAGAAATGCTGAGGGTACTAAGAGGCTATGTGATTTACCCAACATTACATAGTCAATTTATGTCAGAGGCAGAATTTGAATCCAAGTACTGTTTCTGAGGTGAGCCCTCCATCCATCAGCCTTAAGTAGCAATTTAAGTTTTGCAAAATTCTTTCCTCACTCATAACAACCCTAGTAGGTGGTGTAAATATGGAGAAACTGAGACTCAGAAAGGTTAAATGTCCATGTTTATATACGTAATAAATAGCAGGACTCAAGCTCAGATGCACTATTTTTATATTCAGTTCTTTGCCCCATTTTACCATACTAAGTCGATAATGCCCACACTCCTTTTTGATGCTTGTCATTTGGATTCCAATTTTTAAAATTACAGTGCACAAACACATCCTTACTCATTCTCCTGGAACCTCCATAAAGAAAATTACCTTATCATTGTATAGCACCTGGTACGAATTGAACTGCAAGACAGGTTGCTACTAGTTTTTACCCTTGGTATGAACAATGAAATATAGATTAAAAAAAAATCCTTGTGCCAAATAACATCTGATTGGGGAATAGACAACCCAAACCCAGCTTCCCCTTTCTATGTGATTTACTTGTTCCTCTTGAGATTGTGATATGAGCTCAAGGATATACCACAGCTGCTGTGAAACCTCAAGGGAACAAAAGACTTATGGGCTAGGTCAGATCCTAATTTCAGTCCTGAATTTAGCAGTCAGGGCAAAGCCTGGGGGACTGGAGAACTGCTTGGACTCCCTCAGAGAGACAGAGCTTAAAGAGTCACTTGGGGGCCATTTAGTCTAAGCTATCCCATTAACACAAAACTGATGGTGAAGGCATCCATAATAAAGTAGACAGCCCTTATTTTACTCATATCTGACTTTCTATATATAAGGGTTTAAATCACAAGGAGAAGGATGACACGTATATGCGTACACACATATTAACTGGTAAGACTGATCACATGTGATTTCCCCTTATGCATTGTACTCAAGCACAAGTGGCTTGGTTATTTTTCTCTATATATGACAGACTATGTCTTGTTTACCCCCTTTCCGGGAATACCCTCTGCCTTTGGAACCCCAAACTTCCTCCAATAGCAGCAATAATAGCTCGCATTTATATAGCGCTTTAAGGGTTGCAAAATACTTTTTTTTTTTGGCAGGGGGGAAGGCAAGGCAATTGGGATTAAGTGACTTGCCCAAGGACACACAGCTAGTTAAGTGTCAAGTGCCTGAGGCCACATTTGAACTCAGGTCCTCCAGACTCCAGGGCTGGTGCTCTATTTACTGTACCACTTAGCTGCCCCAGCAAAATACTTTACAATTATCTTCTCTGATATTCACAACATCTGGGGAGGTAGGTGTTATTATTATCTCTCTTTTACAGATAAGGAAATTAAGACAGGTAAGATGACTTGCTTAGAATCACATAACTAGTAAATGTCTGAGGCTAGACATGGACTCAAGTCCACCACTTATCTGCTGTGGTTCTGAGCTGCCTCTAGAATCAGCTGCAACAAACAGTTCAACTGCTATCTAAATCAAGAGCCCTTCCTTGAGCCCTCCATTTATTAGTGCTTCCCCAAATGACTTTCCATTAAATCCACATCCACCTCTCTCTCTCTCTCTCTCTCTCTCTCTCTCTCTCTCTCTCTCTCTCTCTCTCTCTCTCTGTCTCCCTCTCCCTCTCTCTTTCTCTGTTTCTATGTCTGTCAAAGATCTATCTCTACATTTCTATCATCTGTATTTATATCCATAGCTATATATTTACGTCTAAAACTATATCTTATACTACCTGTGATATTCCTTATCTATAAATGTGTTATATCTCCCAGTAGACTGTTAGTTCTTTGAAGGCAAGGATTATCTTATGTTATACTTGTTTCCTCAGTTCTTAACATAGTGCCTGGCACGTAGCAATTACTAAAACATTTTTTGTTTTATTGATTTATAAGACTTTCCAGTCTTGTATCCCTTTGCTGAGGGAATGGTGAGATACAAACACACACACACACGCACATGCACATGTATATCTGTATATATATATATATATATATGTATGTCTATGTCTATGTCTAGACAGAAGTATAGGTCTATATAGTGTATATCTACATATACATATGTTAATGTATACATATGTAATATATTATCCACAATTATATCTGTATAGGTGATTATATTTACATATCTATACTTATATATGAATATAGTAATTCAAGGAGGAGGGGGTGAGAACTAGGGGAATTAGAAGGGTTTTCCATAGGAGATATTACATTAGCTAAGCCTTGAAAGAAACTAGGTCTTCTAAGTAGCAGCGATTAGGAGGGAGTACATTCCACGTGTGAGGGAGAAATGGAGTACCAAATCTGGGAAGGAGCAGGTAGGCCAACCTGGTTGGAAGGTAACATGGGTAAGGTGGGCAGGAATGGGTAATAGGAAGCAAGGTAATCTGGAACCAGATCGTGAAGGGATTTAAATGCTAAGTTGAGGAGCTTTTATTTTGTTGTATATTCGATAGGGAGTCACTGAGAACTCTTAAGGAGAGGAGTTATATGATCAGATACGCTTTAGGATGATTATGTTTTCAATGATGAGGACTGTGGATTAGAAAGGAAATACTGGAAGCTGGAACTCCAATTGGGTGACTGCTATAGTGTCTAGGTGAGAGGTGATAAGGGCATAAGCAATAGTGGTGGCTGCTAGAGTAGAGAGAAGAGAACAGATGTGAGAGATGCTGTAAATATAGATTCCCTAATATTTAATAGCTATTGAATAAAAAGAATCAGGGAGCATGAAGAGTTGAGGATGGAAAGATAAGGGCATCATTGGCTAAAATATGGAAGTTTGGGGAGTAAGAAGTATTTTTTGGATGATAATTCCATTTTGGATTTGTTACATTTGAGATACTTATAGAACATTCAATTATAGATATTTCACAGACAATTAATAAAGAAGGACTGGAGCTCATAGGTGAAGAATGTATGAGATAAATAAGAAAAGGGATATATGTATATATATGTGTGTATTGCAGATACACACATTTATACATATCTCTGTGTATATACACACACACACACACACCAGTCATCTGCATAAAGATAGTGATTGAGAGATTATAATTGAAACTGTAGGGGGTCACCTGACCACCAGAAAAGAGATAATACTTAGAAAAAAGAAGAGAGCTCTGGACAAAACTTTGGGAGACACCTATGACTAGGATGGTGATCCAGTAAAGGAACTGAATAGTTGTGGGAACCAGAAGGGAGTCAGAAAAACCCCAAAGGAAAGAGAGTCGTCAGGAGAAGGGGTGGGGCATTGGATTTAGAAATTAAAACCTCATTGGAGTTAACAATTTCAGTTGGGGAGGCTGGCTGTAAGGGGCTAATAAGTGACCAGGAAGAGGAGAAATCCAGACAAGGAATATAACTGGATTCATTTTAAGGAACTTGATTATGAAAGTCAGGGAGGAAATAGCATGATGGCTTAAGGTAATGGAAGAGTGAAATGAAGATTCTTTAAGTATGGAAAAGACTTGGGTACATTCACAGATAGCAAGAAAGAAAACTAGAAATTAATGAGAAAGAGGATGATTGAAAAGATTAGTTTCCAGAGAGGATGGGATCAAGGTGAACACAGAGGTTGGCATGATTCTTTTGGTCCTTAATGAGCACACCTATGGATTCATAAGTCACCCTACTATTTTTGTTGTATGACTCTCCTCTCACATGGAAAAAGGGCCCAGTAAGACCAAGATGCTTCAGGTCTACAAAGTACTTTCTCTCCAGTATGAATGATGCAAGTTAATTTTTAAGGCATTTTAGGGGTTATTTGCATTTGTAATGCCTTCTTTCTATCATATCTCATGGCTAGGCTCAGAGGAGGGCTAAGGAGATAGAAGGAAGTAATGTTGATTTTTCTTGGTACACGAACTTGAACACAGAGGAAGATAGAGACTGTAGGAGCCAAGGTGGTGTAATGATAATGGGATCTGAAGATCTTCCATGCCCCTTGGATTGGCAAGCTAGCAGGTACTTGGTACTTGGTTTCAAGTTCATAATTGTGGTAAGTATTGAGACCTGAAATTTATGAATCCCACAGTGGGATGAACTTGCTGACATGGCAGGAAGGGGTGGGGCAGGGAAGGGATTTTGAGAACAGAACTGGTGGTGGCAGAACTTCTCCTGAGAGCCAGCCACAACTTCTCCTGAGAACCACTGGAAATGAGAACTACTGGGAGCTGGAACTGCTGGGAATGAGCAGCGTGGAGGCTGAGCAGCTACCATGACTGAGGAGAGGAGGATCTTTGCCTGAGGGATCCTGTTTTGTTTTGAAGGCTTGGGAATGTGGGTGTTCACTACATTAACTATGTGTACCAACTTTGTGGCTACTGTAATGACTTTGACTTTCTGGTTTTGGGACTCAACTTTCTGGTATTTGAATAAATGCTTCGGCTCTGTCTTCCACGTGGAGAGCCTGTTACATTTTGTGATTCACAACTACACCAGCATATTTATAGTCACTGTGGATGTTGTGACTGTTGAATTGTTGTTATAGGTAGTGATAAGAACACTCAAAATCTCTGGTCTTGGTTCATGAGGCAATTAGAAAGGCAAGAGAATCTCTAGAGGGCTGTTCTGAAGGAAGCAGCTAACAGGAAATTTCTTAAATCCCCACATCATTGGTTGGAGCTGTCACCCCCAACTTCTTGAGTCTCTTACTAACCTATTACTTTCCTGGAAGCTGTGAATAGACCAGTTTTTTAAAATGGTATTTTATAGTTTGACTCTAATTTGTTTCTAAGGGCAGGGAGTGGACAGTTTAGGAATAAACAATGGAGCTTTGTGTTTACTAAAACTCTCAGGTTGTTTTATTTTTTTTATAATGTTCTTTTTATAGTATAAATTGTTCTCTATAAAAACTCTGAGAGATACTTCAGGCCTAGCTTTGTGGCCACTGTTCAATTATAAATGGATGTATTCCCTTTGATGATTACATGCATATGAGTAAAAACTGTATTCAACAAAGAAGCAAGCTTTTTGATTTGTCTTTCAGGGGTTTATAACCTTTTGTTTTGTTTCATGGACCCCCTTGGCAATCTGCTGAAGCCTATGAACCCTTTCTCAGAATAATGGCATTTAACAAAAAAAAAAAAGGTTTGTAATTGAAGGAAATGCTAAATTTCACTTAGAGGTTAGCAAAAATAAAGATGTCATTTTTTTCCCATTCAAATTCATGATAGTTATGAAATCTCTCTGGACCTCAGGTTGAGTCCCTGTTCTATTCCATTATTCCTTGTTTATATATCATTATTCCCTACTCAGGTAAATGCAGGAGACACCGAGAGGAAGGAGTTTTCTGGGTACAACAGAGGCTAAAGAGCAATTTTGATTGGATAAATGTACAATGATCACATATCTTCAACTAATGTAATTATTAGTTGCCACCCAGACACTCATGGAGTTAAGGCATAGAGAGCCACTGAGAGCTTAGTAGCCTCCTCTAAGTGTGTTTTCTGGGGGGAGGGGTGTGAGAGTACACAACTACCTGGGAGAACATGGCATTGCCCAGTATCTGGTTCTTATGGCAAATAGGATCTGACTGGTAGCTACTAGTATTAACTGGTAGGTAAATACTTTGAAAGGGAATGCCTTAAACCATAGACAATCTCTAATAGTGAAATTTTAGGCAATATGGCTGGTAGTTGAGGGCAAAACATATTGGAAACTGAAAAATCTGTTCCATCCTTTTCAAATCAAACTACATAGAAAACTTTCCACCCTGCCTGCATAACACTCAGCACAAATAGTTTTTACAATGCTTCTGCCCCTGGTTATATAGATACACATTTAGTGCTTGCTTTGGGAATTACTTAACATAATTGTCAGAAATGCAGAAAGCAAAAGATTATTTCCTTTCCCCACAGAATCTGGCAATTAGAGACTCTGAACTGAATTAATGTGGTAATGACTGTGTCTTATGCTATGCTAATATTTGGCAATTGGACCTATAGGATTTTATCATATTTGACTTGTCTTTCATTCAGCTTAGAGGTTTTCCCTTCCATGGGAGTTAAATCCCTGAACAACAGTTGATAGTATGAGATGATTTAATCATTTTTACAAGAAAGTTGATTCATTTTCCTCTAGAATAAACTACCCTCTTGAGTTAGCTAATTTTCTATTTCCTAGGAAGCATCCTAATTTCTTGAGATCAGCTTATTCAAATGTTGGGAACTAATTTGTTCTGGCAGAAACAGATAACTGCATGCCCCTGGGTGACTGATTCTGGACTTTGTCAATCCCCAAATAAAAGAAGTAACATTATTATTATTAGTATTAAGTATCCTTGGGTTTGGTTGAATCTTATCCTGAGTAGTACAAAGATGCTTCAACTTTGAACATGGGGAGATGTGGACCACTTCCTGAAAACCAAGAGGTTCCTGGTTGTCTCATGATAATGAGTCGTACCCACATGACTAACTCTAGTTAGTGCCAATGGGTATAAAGTCTCAAAATTTAATTATTTCTTTTGTCTATTCAATTGGATTGGAAGTAGATATGACCCTGTAAATGAAGTCAGATTAAGGTCTCCTGACAGAAAAAGCCTGAGGTTAAATAATAGCAGCCCTGGCACATCTGACAAAGGAAATAGGCAATAAAAAACTAAATTAACTGAACTTAACTAATAAGGAACCTTATTTAACCAGGAATTGGTTAAAACAGCTAGGTATAGTGGATAGAGATCTGACCTAGGAACCAGAATGCCTGGGTTCAAGTACTGCTTCTGACACATATGATCTTCACTCCCCTAGGCATAATGATTGTGAGACCCTGGGCAAAATCACTTGACTTCTCAGTGCTATTAATGAAAAAATTAAAATCTGAAAACTAGGGGCTTCTCTAATAGGCCAGGGAAACCTTTGTTCCACTTACCCTTGATACTGTGACTCATCTTCCTGAGTATAAATCCTGCCTCAGACTTTTAGTACCTGTGTGACCCTGGGCAAGTCACTTTACCCTTTTTGCCTTATTTTTCTCATCTGTAAAATGAGCTGGAGAAGGAAATGGCTACTCTGATATCTTGGCCAAGAAAACTCCAAATGGCATCATGAAGAGTTGGACATAAATGAATGACTAAACAACAAAAAACACCTTCCTAACTCCAATTATAGCTTCCCAATCTGAGGTTACCCAGACCTCCACCCCATTTTAACTTTCAAACTTACTGCACCCTTCTTGGTCTGAACCATCTGCCCAAACATTTTTCTGCAAGGTTTGCTAGGCTTCCCTGGGCATTATCGTGTATTCTTCCTTTATACCCTACAAATTCCTGAACCTTGTTATTCAAACTGCTATTGCACTCCCCCCACAAATGAGTATAATGGCATCCACCTGACAGTGTTATTGTGAGGATCAAATGAGATGACATTTATAAAGTGCTTAAAATAGTGCCTGGCACATAGTAAGCACTAAATAAATGTTTGTTCCTTTCCCTTCTCATCTCTCATGAAGTTGACTTCTCCAATTCGTGTTATCTCTCTTGATTAGAATTGAGAGCACCTTGAAAGGTAAAATAGTTTCATTTTAAAATTTCTATCCCCAGGACTTGATATAGTGCTTGGCGGAAAGTAATTGCTGAATGTATGCTTTTTCCTTTCCGTTCCTGGTGTATGAAGTTAGGTTGATAGAACCAGATTTACTAATGAAGCAACTTGGGGAATAAGTAAATGAATGAATGAAGGAGGGAAAAAAAAATCCAAAAACCTATGTCTAATACATACTAGGCACTATGCTAAGTGCATCTAAGGATACACAAAAGTTAAGACAGTAGATGTCTTCAATTAATTTATTTTCTAATAGAAGGAAACTATACAAATACAGGAGCTGTAACCAGGGAATGGAGTTTTCATCTGTAGAATTACAAGGGCTATGAGGGGACCTAATTACATTTGGGGTGCTGGTAGCCCCAACGATGCAGTTTGGGGTTGCTGGAAACCATGAAATGTCAGGGTACAGGGCAAGTCTTCCTGGAAAGAATTCAAGCACTCAAGCCTTCTTTCAGTCAATGTAGAAGGGGTTTATTGTAATGCCAACAGAAGTGGGAGAGATTCCTAATCAATCTGCAACTTAATGGGAATAAGACTGATGCTTATATACAAAAAGAACAGCGATTGGGATTATGGAATGGTAAGTAGCCTGGGATGGTCCATATGCAACAGTGAAAGGACCATCAATTAGTTGATCTAGATGGGATTAAGGTCTGAGGTGGACCAAGAGCAACAGTGAAAGGAATGTCAAGTAAGCTAATCAGGTGATCTAGGTAGGCTGGGGGTGGGCCAGTTGCCTTGGGCAGAGGCACCAGTGATCTGGGCTTCTGAAAATGCATAGAAAAATTCAGGGCCTGGGTTGCTTTCAAAGACATGGTCTTTTACTTTTAAGGGTACAGGTCCTATCACCTCATCAGAGCCATGTCATACTCTTTTGACAATGTTCCAAAAAAAAAAAAGAAACAAGAGATGAAGGAGATGGAGGAGAAAAGATAATGTATAGGACAGATAGTCCTCATTTCCTGGTGGATGGTTGAAGGGATGGAAAGTGTAGACTGGGAATGCTAGATATAGTTAGATACATTTTTTCACTCACTCACCTGTGTGTCAATCAGGTTATTTTAGCTCCAGGGCAGAGGCCCCAAACTGAGTTTATTTGTTCTCCCAGGATGTAGGAGCCTGGCTCTAGAGGACCTGTGAAAGGGGGTAGCAGGACAGGTGGAAAGATAATGAAACACATACAATATACACATACACTTCCAGCAATACTACTGCAAAAACTACAGTATCATTTCCTTTTGGAAATTATTATAATAGTTTTTAAAGAATGATTAAAAATAGACTGCATTTTTTTTCAAGCATGTAACCAGAAGAACTGGCAAAAGAAAATAACACTTAAATTTTTAACATATCAAAAAGTTATGAGAAGTGGTAGAAATATCTTTTAAAATTTCACCCTAGTGAAGATAATAAATAGCAATGGGTAAAAACCATAGAGAAGCAGATTTCATTAAAGCTGCCCCAAAGTGAGGTAGACTGCTTTATAAAATAGTGAGTTCCTTGTTTTAGGAGGTATTCATTCACTCCCTACTTCCCCCCCACCTCCCCCGCACCCCCAAGAATAGATAACCACTGATAAGGGATGTTGCAGAAAAGATCCCCTTTTCAAGATTTAAGAGACTGAACTCGATTGATTTTCAGGATCCCTTTCAGAGATGGGAAATAATTGCTCCAAAGAACCCAGAAAAAAAGCACAAAATTAGGATGTCAATCCAGTGTTGGATTCCAATTCAAGTGTAATTTCCATGACATATTGCTGCTAACAATATAAGTTCCTTTCTTAGTACCTGCTGATCAGTCATGCACAAACCTTCCATTCTCATTAGGTGGTAGTACCTATTTTGTTAAACAATATATAAGAGGATAAAGAGATACTTCTGATTTTAAGAAGATATTTGGGGAGCAAGACTAACACATGCAGAACAGCTAAGACAATACTGGTCAGTACATAGGTAAGTGCAGGGTTCTGTGACGTGGACTTTGTTGTATAGGTGTTCAGAAAAGAGGGGGATCAAGGAAAGGCAGAATATTCAGGGAAGTGACTATAGAGGTGAGATCTGAACTGGGTCTTAAAAGATACATGAAATTTTAATGATTTGAGTGGGAAGGGAAAGAGCATTCCAGATTAGTTGAATAACATGATTGAGATTGGGAAATCAAGAACTTATATGATTTAGTCATAGAGCAGTGAAAAAAAAACCCCTTCCAATTAGACTACAGATTGTATATTGGATAAATGTTGGGGAATAAAGCTTGAGAGGATAACGTGAACCCAGATAATGGAGAGCCTTGAAGACATTTAGATTTGATGTGATAGGAAATATGATATTGAATTTTAACAAAAATATGGTGGAATGATTATTTATGGAAGGTGTTTTTTTTTTTCAGGGTTATGCAGAATGGTTTGATATATGAAGAACCTGGATTTAGGCAAATCTATTAAGAGGGTCTAGAAATAATTTGAGGCCTAGACTTACATTGTAGATGTGGGAATACTATCACAATGACAATGAGATTTTATTTTATTTTGTTATTTATTTATTTTAAAGCAATCGGGGTTAAGTAACTTGCTCAAGGTTACACGGCCAGTTATTTCTGGGTGTGGTGCTAAGTATCTGAGCCCAGATTTGATCTCCAGGTCATCCTGACACTGGGGCTGGTGATCTTATTCGCTGTGCTACCTGGCCGCCCCGACAATGAAATATTTTAAAAGAAAATTTCACTGAATATAGGGGTTGAGGAGGAAATGAGAAGAATCACAGATTACTCCAAGGTTTTGAGCATGAATGACAGGAAGAATAAAGATTCCAAAAGAAACAAAAAAAATATATACCCAAAGTAAAAAAAAAAAAACTTTCAAAACATTGAGGTTTCAGAGAGTAACTGGTTGGCAGTATATTAGAGAAGGATATTATATAGTTTGGACTTGCTGACTTTGAGGTGATGTTGGAACATCCATATGAAAAATCAATAGAGTTGTAGATTTCATGTAGGACTTCATGGCCATGAGACAGTAGAATTAATTTTTGGAATCAAGACTTCCCCTTCATTACATATAGGAGAGAGGAGGAGTAGAGAATAGCACATGCTGCCATAGGCATCTGGAATGCTGAGGATAGCGTTTGTCCATTTAAATGACTGACATTCAGGTTTAAAACCTTCTGGAACTACTTAGCATCACCATGTACCCTAATCTGCAGGTAGGACTGGTCAGGGTCTGAGTTTTCCCTCATAAGCTGGGGCAGTGTTCGCCAGAGAAGCCAGATTGGCTACACAACATGCTTCCCTCTCCTGTGGCTCAGCTAACACCCTGGCATGATAGCTTCGCAGTGAAGATCTTTTGGCCAGTACTACTGCAATATCCTGTTGTCACCATCACCATTGCAAAAGAGAATATTTATGGGGTCAGTCTACATTTGTGTGAAAATTTATGGTGGGTGCATATCATTGTACTAGTGGCCCCTTGGTGCCTACTATAGTTCTTTTCACATAGTAGGCACTCAATAAACAAATCATTGAAATTGTATAACCAAAGGTAATTATCATAGTCATTTTTCCATGAAATAGTTGAAGGGTTTCTCCTGTCCTCTAATTTCTTTTATTTGCAAATTAATACAATTAGACATGCTCCAGTTTCACCTTGAAGATAGATTGGTATAGGAGAACAGGAAAAAAAATGCTTTTGGCAGGATGGTCAGTGAATGTTTACTGGCACAGTGCTCTGAGGGAAAGAGCCAAAGTGTTTTCTTCTGAAGATGGACTGTGTGCAGAAAAGTCTGTGAGTGCTGACAGGGTTTAGCGTGATTGGCAAGAAAGGAGCAGGTGAAGAGAGAGTTGGCCTTTCACAACAGAAACCAGCAGGGCAATCAGCCAGAGAATTCTGACTACCAGCTGAATTTCTTTCCATTAATGAGGGAATATGAGCCAAATAAATCTTCTGATCAAAATTCTGCCAGCCTCAGTTGGCTGCTGCAGTGGGAGAAAATGGGAGCTTGCTTGGACAGATAAATATTTTGTGGTGTATGTAGGGCAAGCCCTCTGTAATAAGAGGATGTGTGATTGTCTTCAACCATTCTCCCTCCTTCTCCCTGTCTCTTTCCTTTTTAATTTTTTTTTCAAAAGGAAATTGTCAAGGTCAAGAGACAACAGAAATGTATTTTTCTGCTTCAAAGACAGTTGCAACAGATTTCCAATGTAGCCTGAGCCCAAACCAGCTCAAACAAATCCCCTCTGGGAAATGTCACTATAAAAAGCAGCATTTCTGTCTTTGGATAGCAATATGTCCATGTTATAGTTATCACTAATGCAATCCAGAGGACAATTTCAAACATGCAATGTTTTCATCATTTAAGTTTAGAGCAAATGCATCAATATCAAGCTTCAATATCACAGTTCACATCAACACATTTTAAAACATGTTCTTAATAGACTATGACAATGGTTCTTTCCAACTGCCCCAGGATCTTTCATGGCAAGCCTTTACAGGTCAAGATAGGAACCAACATAAGAGAAGATGTTATATGGCTTCTTAATCTCTTCCCATTCTTACTGATGTCCTGGTATTTTCTTTGCTATGGCCTTCATGATCTTTCTTCCAAAAGACCCAGCTAAAATCTTTGAATGTACTAGTTCTTGGTGATGCTTAAGCAATTACTGTTTTATCTTAGTGCTGTTTAATTGTGTCTCAGTCATGTCCAAAGGTTGTATCCCTTCTACTTCAATTGGAGTATTTAAGAAGGGATGAATTTGCACATCTGTGATAGTAATGGAATGTGGAGATTCCCCTGTATTGGGCTTGGTTTTCAAATTGATTGTATTAAAACCCAGAGCTTGTTAATCCCACCTGTGGGATGGACTTTTTGATGTGAAAAGAAAGTCCTGACTGGGAGGAGCTGGTGACGTAGATTTGGAGAGACAAGAGAGAGGCGGAAGTTCTTTTTGGAAGCAGCACCTCGTGAAGAGGGAGAGACTAAGAGATTGCTGGTGGCCGCTTTGAATTGCCCTGGACTTTTGAGACCTGCCCCCTGAGCTGCCAAGGACTGAGGAGACATGGCTGTTTTGCTGGTACTTTGTCTGTCTGTTTTGATGTTATTTTGCCAGATTTGTCCACTGGTGAAAGACTGTCCTGTTGAAGAAGTCCTGGAACCTGGCATTTGGTTAAGAAGGCCTGAGACTGTCCTGCAGACAGAGAGTGAATACTGTCCACTGGTGAGGGACAGTACTGAGAGTGAATACTGTCCACTGGTGAGGGACAGTACTGTTGTTGCAGGGGTCTGGAGACTGTCCGGCAGACAGAATGAATACTGTCCACTGGTGAAGGACAGTGCTGTTGTTGCAGGGGTCTGGGAGCCTTTCTGTTGGTTCAGAAGCCCTGAAGAAGGATTTTCTTGTTGTATGTTTACAGAAATCCTGGGAGAGGGCTTTGCTAATGTGTTCAGGGGTTCTAGGACTGTTCTACAGACAGAGGATAAATTCATGAAGGGACTGGCAATGTATCTTATGGCCTTGCTAAGCCTTGTCTCCCCAGGAACTAAGATTGCTGAGAACTTGCCTCGTGTCAAGATGAAGAAAAGACCTCCGTTTGGGTATTAAGTGCTGTGTTTAAACTTGATGTAACTCTGGGGTAGATTCAATTGTGATCCTGGGAGTGGGGAACTTTTGATCTTATTGTGCTCTGTGATTGACAAATGAAGGTATTTTACTTATGTTTGGAAACTAATCTCCATTTGAGAAGAGGGGCTTTGTGGTGGACTTAATTAAGGTATAGCCTAGGGGTGGAGAAGTATTTGGAACAGAGACTTTGTAATTGATTGAATGATTGGAAAGTCCTGGGGTGGGGTAGGCCTTGGAGATGATTTAATCACACTTAGTAAATGCTGTATTTTGAATGATGTCATGTTTTGATCTTCTCTGTTCTGGGTTTGTTACTGAAATAAAATAGAGAGCACCTATGCTGGTATTTTGAACCTGGGAAGTTGCCTTTGCTTGGTATTACATTACAACATCTTTATCTACCATCAAATCTGGGGAGTAATGGGTGATTTTTCCTACCATTAGGTTGATGATATTTTTCACCAATATGCAGCCCTATTGGAGTTTGAGAAACTCACCACTTTGGTACAGTATAAAATGTTATCTGTGGAATGCAATAGATTTGGAAAGTTCAGTTCCCAAGCAGTATTGTCCTATTAGGGTTCCTCTCTGCTACAAGGGGATTGTTCTTGTCTTTACATGATCTTTTTTTCTAAGAGATAAATACATACTCTTACCATGTTATCTAATCTGACTTATCAAAAAGTGTGTGTCTTATTACAACTAAGAATTTTTTAGACACTAGGGCAAATCTGGTGCCATTCTGGTATATTTCTGCTATTACTGATCTATATTATTAGCAACAGTTTCTATCTTTACCAAATATGGTCCATTCAGGTCACATCAATTATATGGTGAGATTCTCATTAGGGAACAAATCAGGTCTATCATGTAAGGCACAACAAGATATCCAGTGGTCATGGTGCTTATAATTTCCTCTCATTTGGCTTCTAGTTGCTTTTCAAAAACTATGCAATCTTCTTTTACTTGGATGTCCTCAATGGTGCCCATTTAGAAAGTGTTGGCTTGGTCAAAGTATGTGAAAATATTGTTTAGGCCTGTGAGAGTATCAATGATACTAATAATCATAAACAGAATTTTAAAAGTTTTTATTTGGGCTTTATCAGATAGTCTCAGAGCATTCAAAATGTTTAGAGCCATGTGGTAGTGTCATCATCTCTGAGTGCTGAATTGGAGACTTCTGCTCCAAGTAAGGAGATGTCCCAGTGTTCATGGCTGCCAGTGATGATTACTGTCAGTTTGGCTCCTATGGTTATTTATGATTCTACTCCCAATAACGTTCTTTTGTTGCCTGCTCATTTACTTTGCTGTCTGGGCTTTATTGTCTCCAGGAAAATGTTTACCTCAACCTTCTTTCCAGATTATGGCAGGTATTTAGTTACATCAAAGTTCAATCTTCTGAATATCATTTTAGTCTTTCATATAATGAGGTTGTCTTTTTTATGTAGTCAGTCAGTATGTCTGTTATCTACCATGGGGCTTCAATTGTCACTAGAAATGTCCAGAAAGTGTAATCATTCACTCTGGGTAGCATCTGGTGTCCATATACCTTAACTCTCTGGGTACTGTATAGTTAATACCAGTGTAGGTTGGGGCAGTGATCATGATGAACTGATATATTAAAAAAGGGACATAGGTTGCCCTTAGTAGTGGTCTGCAAAGGGTAGGGAGAAAGGAAAATGAACCTTGGCATTCCTTCAAAGGGAGCTGCTAGTGATATGTATATATATTCATTTGCAAAACTGAACTTTGGAGAAAGGATTCTACATAAGGGGCAGATCTTTTTCCTTTAGTATTTGCAATATAATTAAATACACATTTGCTTATCTTAATATTGAAAAATGTTATCAAAAGCAAACTTCAAAGTACAAAATGGTTCCCTAATACAAAATGGAACCAGTTATGTCAAGGCAACAAACATTCTCACTTCAACAAGATATTCAGTGGGTCTTCAGAGAATCATCATGAGCTGTTTTGCCCCTGACATTGTATATTTTATTGTTGTGTCAAAGTGCATAAAACGTCAAGTTTTTTTTTTTGTAGGAAAAAAAGCATATCTAAGAGAAAAGTCTTTGTCAGACAGTGTCCTAATTATTGGTCAAGAGATACTTCACTATCCTCATAGTCCTTGAAGTGTTCATAAGCACTTTTACATATGGGCTTTCAGAAATTCCCAATAGAAAATCGCAAACCAGACACCTTCACCAGGAGGGAGAAATCTTAAAATACAAATGCATCTAGGAGAGGGAACAGCATAACTGGCTTTTACACAGAAGTATAAATGACTCGTTATAGGTTTTGATAGATTACTAAATCCCCCTCCCAAAGGCCCCCCCCCCCCAAAGTTTTGTAGATTAGGGCTACATGACAAGGACATATAAAGTATGGATTTGGGTTGAGGGAGAAAAACGTGTCATATTTCATACTGATTTGCTGAAAATGAAGCCCATACTCCATACACTAATGACTCTGCTTTTTAAGTTAATATGAGGTAAGAATTAAAATTCTGATTTCTTCTTCAGATTCTGGGAATAATGAGAACAGAAGAGGGTGAAATGTTAATCTGTTTTAATGACTGTCATAAAGGGTAGGATTAGAATATAAAATTTACTAACTTCAACTCTTATCTTTGCTGTTAATATTGTCTTCTTGTGTCTCTTCCCCTTACTACTTTAAGTCTAACCAACTAACGCTGACTTTGATATTAATCAACTGTGACTCCTCAGGCCCAACCTACTGTGGAGTAGCTGAGAAACGGTGGGGGTCTGAGTGTTTCCACAACTTTAGTCCCCTACAGACTGAGCTAACCTATTCTCTTTGTTTCCTTTCAGCTCCGGCCCTAACCAAAGCCTGCAGACTTTGTCTACCCTTGTCCATTAGCAGCTAGGTACCTGCCAAATATCTGAAGCTCTGGAGGAAAAATGTCAAAGATTTGGAGTGTGGGTAATGAGATCAGAGATTGCAGAAAGAAAATCTAGCAGCCCTGAAGTGATATCTGTAGCTTGTACAATTAGCTCAGAAGAACCTACCTTCCTTCTCCTAGGGCTGAAGTGGAGAGGAAGAAGAGGAGAACTGAAGGCAAAATGATATGAGGAAAACCATCCTTTTTTGTTTTATTTTTGTTTCTGACATGTAATCCAGTTTCTCATGACCAGAATTTTACTCACGTTTTTCCCTTCACAGCTGTTTCTATTCTTAATTTTCTGACCATGGTGATTTTTCAGGAAAATGGAAATCCTTCCCCAATGTGTCTCATAGTCTTCTGTTCTTTATTGTTTGTTCTGTCATACAAAAAGGGCCAAATGATGCTTTCAAAACCCTTCTTAGTCTTTTAGTATCTCCACCCCCACTCCTGACTTGGAATGCCTATGGTCTGAAAAAGACATAATGAAGGAACAAGGCATTCTTTACAGCTAGTTTTAAAGGGGGTAGTGTTGCTTTCTATCCAATGCTATTGTCTTCAATTATAGCTTATATATTTTTGTTCATTTAAAGTCTCATTATGTGGCACCTGGGTTTCTTAAGTTAATATTTCACTGGAATTAGGAAGATATTAGAAATAACTACCTTAAACTACTCCCCCCCCCCATTATTCTTGCTCTGTCCCTGTCAGTGTTGGGTGGTGAAACAGGCAGCATGGATGTGATTACTGACCAGTTAAAAAAAGAATAACTTTAGTCTACTAATGAGCCGGATATACCCCCAAATACATTGGGGGGCCAGGGCTCCTTAGAATTTACAGTCATCAGAATAGAATATATGAAAAATTGTACCCCATGAAATTAATACACAATTTTGCTGAAGGTAGAAAGAGAATCAATTAAATAAATAGTACATAGACTATAAAGGAAATGACAAAATCAATATCTTGCAAATCTAGAAAAAGTTTATGCAGCCCATGAACTATTAGAAATATAGTCATCAATGAACATATAAATATATTAAAAATTTTTTAAATTCTAGAATGAAAATAGACTCTTAAGCAAAAATACACATATATCATATATACATATATTTATGAGTATTCATTAAGAGAGGATTAAGAGGTTTATCAAAATCAAGCATTCATTGGGGTGGCTAGTGGCACAATTGGCACATTGGCCCTGGAGTCAGGAGGACCTGAGTTCAAATACAACCTCAGACACTTAACACTTACTAACCATGTTACCTTGGGCAAGTCTCTTAACCCCAATTACCCTGCCTTCCCCCTTCCAAAAAGGAAAAAAAAATAAAGCATTTATATAGTATTTTGAAGGTTATTAAGCATTTAATAAATATTAATCTCATTTTACCCTCATAATGACCCTAGGAGGAAGGTAGTAGTATTTCCACTTTATAGATAAGGAAACTGAGCAAGCAAAGGTTAAGTCACTTGCCGAGGGTCCATATAACTAACTAACCATCTATGATGGTTTTGTACCCACATTTTCCTGACTCAAGGTCCAGTGCTCTAATCATTTTAACACTCATCTTATATCTAGCAGGATCTGTCCATGTTTGAGATCATTTATACTTTACAACTCTTAACACAGAGAAAGAAGGTGAAAGGGCTAAGAAGTGAAGAAGAGGGAAGTGATTGGGGAATGACAGAGAGACAGAGAGATAGAGAAAGAGAGACACATCACAGTTGAGAAGAAAAGTCTGGTAAGCAAGAGTGAGTCCATAAGAGGGCAACTAGGATGGTGAAGATTGTAAAGATCATGACATTTGAAGATCAGTTTGAAGAAACTGAAGATGTTTATCCTGAAAAAGTGAATCAAGGAGGACATGACAATTGTGTTCAAGTATTTTAAGAGCAATTATATTGTGGCACTAGGTCTGGAGTTAAGAAATCCTGAGTTCCAATCTGGCCTCAAACATTTACTATGTGATTCTTAGCAAGTTCCTTAACCTCTGTCTATCTAAGTTTCCTAATCTGTAAAATGGTAATAATAATAGCACCTACCTTCATGGGTTGAAAGGATCAAATGAGATATTTGTAACATGTTTTGAAAATTTTAAAGCGTCATCATCATCATCATCTTCATCATTATAATCATCATCATTATCATCATTTTTGGTCCCAGAAAACATAACCAGGAGCATTGGGTAGCAGTCACAAATAGACAAATTTAGACTTGATATTATGAAAAACTCTGAGTAGTATTAAAAAAAAGAATGGCCTTTCTTTCAGCCTATAATGATATTCTTCATCATTAGAACTCTTTAAGCAGAGCCCAGATGATCATCTTTAAGTCATGTTATAGTGGAGATTCCTTTTCAGGAATGAGTTGGACTAAATGGCTACTGAGGTACATTATGGATCTAAAATTACATTACTCTTTGATATCCCAGATCCATTAATGCATTTGGATAAAGTGGCCTTTACTTGAGTCACAAGCTGCTTCTGTATAATGTCAAAAGTCATTTATTAATATTATTTGAGGGGGTCTTTGGGGTTTATTGAATATGGGGTGACATGATCAGACTTGTGCTTTAGTAAAATCACTTTTGAAATTGGATGGAGGATGGACTGGAGTGGAGAGAGACTTATGGCAGGCAGATCAACCAGTAGGCTATAATAGCCCAGGGGGGAAGGTGATGACAAGCACCTGTATCAGGTTGGAGACAGTATTAGAAGAGGCATATTTTGGAAATGTTGCAGAAGAGAAATTGGTAGGCCTTTGAAACAGGTTAGATACGGGGCATGAGAAATAGTAAGACATCACGGCCTGGGAGGATGGAGGTTTCCTTAACAATAATAGAAACATTTGGAAGTGGGGAGAGTTTAGAGGAAAGATAATGAGTTCAGTTTTGAAAAATGTTAAATTTAAGATGTCTACTGTACTTTGATTTGGAAGTGTCTGATAAGCAGTTGGAAATATGAGAGTGGAGATCAATAGAGAGCTTATGGTAAGATAGGTAGATTTGAGAATGTGGCCTCAGGTAACTGGTCTGTTGAGGGACTGAGATACTATGAGATGCTGTACTGAAGAAACACTGAAGAATAGCTGTGAGCTGAAATTCAAGTAAGATTCTGACTAATAATGAAAAAAAAAACACTTTTAAACACCAGAATCTAGGTTTTAAAGTTACTTGACCACATTACTACTCTATGTGGGTCAAGATGGTGGAGGAGAAACAGGACTTCCACGGGGCTCCTGCTCCCACCTCCTCCAATTCATGTAAAAAATGATTCTAAACAAACTTTGGAGCTACAGAACTCACAAAATTACACAGAGAAGCTAACCTCTTGCTTAAGACAGTCCGGCAGGCCAGCAGGAAGGGGCCAGCACAGCATTCTGGGAGCTGAGCACATCCCCACAAGAGCCTGAGGTTTTAGCCTCAGGGTAGCCACTACCAGCATCTGGCTGGAGGGACTTCAGATCACCAGCAGCTGTGGCAGTTTGCAGAATTATCTATCCATAGATGCTAAGGACAAGGTGAGAGGGCAGTGCAGTGTGGACTTTGGGACCTGGAAGTTTGGGAGTGTGGCCCAGTCTTTGCCCCCAAAGTGAGAAGTGGCTGAGGTGTGTCAGCCATACAGGCACTGCCACATGGCTACTTCAGAGCTCCTGGCCTACAGAGTGTAGGGCGACCAAGTGACCAGTCTGAGGGGTAATTGTTCTTGCTTTAACCTTTCTTGAATCTGGATCATTGTCTGGGGTGGAGGTCCTGAGATGCGTGACTGGTGTGCCAGAATATGTGGAAACTTCAGAGAGAGCAGCCAGCTGATAAAACCCCAGCGATCTGGGACAAAGCTCCCCCCTCTGGTAGCAGAGTTCTACTGTGGAAAAAAGCTCAAAAGGCAAGTAATTGAGCGGCAACATGAACAAGCAAGGGATACAAGGCAAGCACAGTGGTCCAACTTTGGATTCCTTTTTTGGGGACAAAAAGGATCAGGGCATGAAACAGAAGGAAGACAGAGAAGTCAGAACTCTTGCACCAAAAACTTCCACCAAAAAAAATAAGCTGCTTACAGGCCATAGAGGACCTTAAGAAGGATTTTGAAAACCAAATAAGAGTAGTGGAGGAAAAATTGGGAAGAGAAATGAGAATGATGCAAGAAAATTATGAAATGAGAGTCGACAACCTGACTGAAGAAAATAACACCTTAAAATACAGACTAACTCAAATGGCAAAAGAGACTCAAAAAGGCAATGAGAAGAAGAATGCCTTAAAAAGCCAAATTTGCCAGATGGAAAAAGAATCTCAAAAGCTCATTGAAGAGAATCATTCCTTCAGAATTAGATTGGAGCAAATGGGAGCTAGTGAGTTTATGAGAAATCAAGATACTATTAAACAGATCCAAACAAATGAAAGAATAGAAGGCAATGTGGGAAAACCATTGACCTGGAAAATATATCCAGGAGAGATAATTTAAAAATTATTGGACTACCTGAAAGCCATGATCAAAAAAAGAACCTAGAAATCATCCTTCAAGAAATTCTCAAGGAATATTGCCCTGATGTTTTAGAACCAGAGGGCAAAATAGAGGTTGAAAGCCAATCACCTCCTGAAAAAGATCCCAAAAAGAAAACTCCTAGGAATATTATAGCTAGGTTCCAGAATTCCCAGTTCAAGGAGAAAATATTACAAGTAGCCAGGAAGAAACAATGTAAATACTGTGGAAACACAACCAGGATAAAACAGGATCTAGCATCTTCTACACTGAGGGATCAAAGGGCTTGTAATATGATATTTCAGAAGTCAAAGGAGCTGGGATTAAAACCAAGAATCACCTACCCAGCAAAACTGAGTATCATGTTTCAGGGGAAAATATGGTCAGTCAATGGAATAGAGGACTTTTAAGCATTCTTGAACAAATAACCAGAGTTGAATAGAAAATCTGACATTCAGATACAAGAAGCAAGAGAAGCATGAGAAGGTAAACAGGGAAAAGAAATAATGCACTAATCAAAGTTGAACTAATTACATTCCTACATGGAAAAACAATAATTGTAACTTATGAAACTTTTCTCAGTATGACAATAGTTGAAGGGAATAGATATGTATATATATGTATGCATACATGTGTATACATACATATATGTCTATATAGGAGGGCATATGAATACATATGTGAATGTGTGTATATATATGTACAGGTATACATAGACAGAGGGCACAGGACCAATTGAATAGGAAGGGATGATACTTAAAAGGTGAAATGAAGAGATGAGAGAGGAATATAATGAGAGGAGATCAGGAGAGATAGAATGGGGTAAATTATCTCATATAGAAGGGGCAAGGGAAAACTGTTGTTACAATGGAGAGGAAGAACAGGAAGGTAAAAGGGAATGAGTCAACCTTATTCTCATTGAATTGGGCTTAGGAAGGGAATGAGATACACACTAAGTAGGGTATCTTACCCTACAGGATAGTAGGGGGCAAGGGGAAGAGAGGGGGGATGATGGAAGTAAGGGCAGACTGGGGAAGAGGGAAGTTGGGAGCACACACTTTTGAAAAGGGACAAGATCAAAGTAGAGAATAGAACTAGTGGGGGGTGGGATAGGATGGAGGGAAATATAGTCAGTCTTTCACAATATATGCACTATGGAAATGTTTTGCATAGCTACTCATGTACAGCCTGTATTGAATTGCTTATCTTCCCAGTAAGGGTGAATGATGTGGGAGGTAGGGAAAGAATCTGGAATCCAAAGGTTTAAAATCAAATCTTTAAAATATATGTACATTATTATTATCATTATTATTATTTTACATGTAACTGGGAAATAAGATGTACAGGCACTGGGGCATAGAGATCCACCATGCCCTACTGGAAAGTTGGAGGGGGGATGGGGGAAGATATGGGAGAGAGCAGATTGGGGGAGGGGATATGCAATGGGGTCGCTATTTTGGGGCAATGGGTAGGAGAAAAAAGGATAGAAAATTTGTAACTTCAAATCTTGTGGAAATGAATGATGTAAACTAAAAAAAAAATGATAAAAAAATACTCTGTGTGTGTGTAAAATTCACTCTACCAATTCAAATGATCGATAGTTTTGTAACTCTTAGAAAGAGTTGCCTGTGGATTACTGAGAGGTTGTGACTTGCCCAGGAGAGAAGAGGTTAAGGGGCACACAGTGATATATGTATCTTTCTCTATCTCTCTATCTGTATTAGAGGCTGCTTCTTCTTTTTAGTCCTAACTAGTGATGTCAATGACTCAGTATGTATATACGTTGTTCTTCAACTTTCCCCTTCCCCAAATACTGTTAATAAAATAAATGGTATCATTTGTAGTGACGGAATAATTAGCCATCTTTAAACACTTTAGTAAAATAAAACTTAGAGAGCAACTATAAAAATTCTAGTACCCCAATTTTTTCCTCAATGAAAAAGAAAATCTTCCCTCATGTGTGGTCCTTAAGGACCAATCATTTTATGTTTGATTGGTATCAGCCTATTTCTGAGGGAGAAATAAGTAGTGCATGGACATCATTGTGAACTGAGTCATAGAGGACCAAGGGTCACAACCAAGTATGGAACTCTACAATGATTTAAGCACTCTTTAGACATTAGTTGCTCTGAATTGAACTCTCTCTCTTTCTCTCTCTCTCTCTCTCTCTCTCTCTCTCTCTCTCTCTCTCTCTCTGCCTCTCTCTGTCTCTCTCCCTCCCTCCATCCTTCTTTCCCTTTCTCTTTCCCTCTCTTCCTCTCTTTCTCTTTCATGAAATGATAGCTCCCAGGTCATACCTGTTAGCATTAAGAGAGTCAAATATGCAGAAATAGTCCCAGCTCTGAGGAAAATTGTAAAATAACTATTTTTTTTAAAAAAATGTACCCGACATGACTTTCCCTCTTTTTCCTTACATCCTTGTGACAATATTGAATAGGGCAGTGATATGTGCTTTAGACAGGGCAGACTTGTGCTTTAGAAAAATCTCTTTTACAACTGAGTAGAAGATGGACTGGCATGGAGAGAGGGTCTGTGGCAGGTAGATCAACCAGAAGGTTACAATAGTCTGGGAATGAGGTGATAATCAACACTTGCACAAGAATGGAGGGATTACCAGGGGAGGCATATTCTAGAAATGTTGCAAAGGTGAAACTGGTGGGCCTTGGAAATATATTGGATATAGAGCACAAGAAAAAGTGAGGAATCAAAGATAACTCCTAGATTGCCAGTATGGGTATTAGGAGGATGGCAGTTCCCTCAACAACCATAGAGAAGTTTGGAAGTGGGGAAGATGCCTTATTTTTTTCTTCCTGAGCAGGAAGGTGACTTTTCCTATGAGAAGAAACCGAGATGATAACCACTAAATTGGGTTTTGTTCTAATACTTATCTCCTAGCAAATAGCTTAGTATCATTTTAGGTCACCCTTCCTCTCAAACTCCCCTTTTCAGGATCTTATTAATTTTTAAAAAAAATTTTCCCTTGTAATTTTAATTGATTCATATTTGAACATTCATTTAGCAAATTGAGTTTAAAATTCTCTTCTTCCCTCCAACACCTCTCCCACCCATTGAGAAGGCAAGGAATATATAAATTATACTTGTAAAGTCATGCAAAACATATTTCACTATTAGTCATATTGCATGAAGTTTAAAAAATAAAGAAAAAATATTAAAAATATAGAGTTCATTTCTCTTTCTGTAAGTGGAAAACATTTTTCATCATAGTTCCTTTGGAACTTTGAATCAGTGTCTTGACCAAAGTAGCTAAATCTGTCACAGTTGATCATCATTATAATATTGCTGTTACTGTGTACAATGTTCTCCTGGTTCATCTAACTTCAATAAGTTTTCCAAGGTTGTTCTGAAATGATATTGCTCATCAATTTTTTATAAAACAATAGTATTCCATCACAAGTCCTAATTGATGGGCAACTCCTTGATTTCCATTTCTTTACCACCATGAAAAGAGCTGCTATAAATATTTTTGTAAAAATAGGTCCTTTTTTCTTTGATATCTTTAGAATACATAACTTGTAGTAGTATTGCTGGGTCAAAGTTTTCTAGTTTTCATGGTTTTCTAGTACTTTGGGTGTAGTTCTAAATTTTTCTCAAGAATGGTTGGATCAGTCCATCGCTCCACCAACAATGCATTAGTGTGGCTATTTTCCCACATCCACTCTAGCTTTTATAATTTCATTTTTTGTCATATTAGCCAACTGATGGGTGTGAGGTGGTACCTCAGGGTTATGTCAATTTGTATTTTTTTTATGGAACTATTAATAGTTTTGATTACTTCTTCTGAAAACAATTTTTTATATCCTTTGACTATGTATCAATTGGGGAATGGCTCTTATTTTCATTGACTCAGTTTTCTGTATATGAGAAATGAGACATTTATAAGAGAAACTTGCTATGAATATTTTCCCCTAGTTCCCTGCTTTCCTTTTAATTTTGCTGCATTGGTTTTGTTTATGCAATTTTAAATTTCATTTTATCAGAATTAAATGTTTTACTGCCAATGACCCCCTCTAATTCCTGTTTGGTCATAAACTCTTCCTTTACCCTTGGATCTTTAAGATATAAATTTCCATATTGACCTAATTTACTTATGGCATCACCCTTTATTGTAAATCATGTATTCATTTTGACATTATTTTACTATATAGTGTGAGATGCTGACCTAGTTTCTGCCAAACTTATTTCCAGTGTTCATAGCAATTTTTTTTTCAAATGATGAGTTCTTGACCCTAAAATCTTAGATCTTAGGGTTTATCAAATACTAGATTACCAAGGTCATTTACTACTGTGTTGTGTATCTAATCTATTCCGTTGATCCACCATTCTATTTCTTTGCTAGCACTAGATTGTTTTGATGACTACTGCTTTGTACTATAGTTTGAAATGTGGACTTACCAGGCTGCCTTCCTTCACCTTTTTTTAAATGGCTCCCTTTAATATTCTTGACGTTTTTGTTCTTCCAGATGAATTTTGTGAGTATTTTCACTAGCTGTGTAAAAAATAATCCTTTGGCAGTTTGATTGATATGGACCTGAAAAAGTAAATTGTTTTGGCTGAATCATCATTTTTATAATATTGAATTGGCCTACCCATGAACAATTAATCATAAATTAACATTCTGCTAATTGTTTAGAAAAATCTTTATTTCTGTGAAGTGTTTTGTAATTGTGTTCATATAGTTCCTGGGTTTCTCTTGGCAAGTAAACTCTCAAGTATTTTGTAATGTCTGAAGTTATTTTAAATGGAATTTCTCTTTCTATCTCTTCCTGATAGATTTTTTGACAATATATAGAAATACTAATGGTTTGTATGGGTCTATGTTATATCAGGCAAGTTTGCTAATGTTAATTTTTTCCAATTGTTTGAATTTGGTATGTTTCAACATATAATCATATTGTCTGCAAAGAGTGATAGTTTTGTTTTCTCATTGTCTATTTTTATTTTTTCTAATTTCTTTTCCTTGTCTTATTGCTAAAGCCAGCATTCTTAATAAAATACTGAATAATGGTGATGTAAATGGACATTCTTGCTTCATTCCTGATGTTATTGGGAAGACTTCTAGTTTATCCCTATTAAAGATAATGCTTGTCCTAGGTTTCATATTGATACTACCTCTTATTTTAAGAAAGAGATCATTTATTCCTATGCTTTTTAATATTTTTAATAGGAATGAGTGTTATATTTCATCAAAAGCTTTTTTGGCCTCAAGTGATATAATAATATGATTTTTTTCTTTTCTAAGGTAGAGCTATTTAAGTATTCTTCTTTTATGTATCTGGACAATATATTTGTAAATATTAATCTAATTCACTTAGATTGTCAGTTTGCCAGAATATAATTGGGCAAAATAATAATATTCATTAGTTCAATGTTTTTTTAACCTTCAATTTTAATAATCTCTTATTTTGAAGACTTTTATTTTGGTGTTTGATTGGGGTTTTTTAATTTGTCCTTTTGGTAGTTATTCTAGTTGCATGCCCAATTCATTTATCTCTTCTTTCTCTCTTTTATTGATGTATGCTTTAAAGGTACAATTTTTCTTTTAAGTACTGCTTTTGTTGCAGTCCACAAATTTTGGTATGTTGTCTCATTGTTATTCTCTTTAATGAAATTATTTTTTTCTATGATTTTTTCTATGATTCACTCATTCCTTAGGATAAGATTATTTAATTTCCAATTCATTTTTAATCTATACTTCGGTGGTCTATTTTTGAATATAATTTTATTGCAATATTGTTTGAAAAGAGTGCATTTAGTATTTCTGTTTTACTACATTTGTTTTTAAAGTTTTTGTGCTTTTATGCTGATCATTTTTTTAAAGATGCCATATACAGCTGTGAAAAAGGCACACTCCTTTCTATTTCCATTTAATTTCCTCAAGAGGTCTATCATATCTAACTTTTCTAAAGTTCTATTCATATCCTTAACGTTTTCTTCTTTATTTTATTATTTTATGGTTGTGTAGCTCTGAGAAAGGAAAGTTGAGGTCCCCCACTAGTATAGTTTTACTCTTTCCTCCTATAAGTCATTTAACTTTTCCTTTAAGAATATGATGTTGACATATACAACCTATATTTAATTGCTTATCTTCCCATTGGGGGCGTGTGAGGGGGTAAGAAGGGAAAGAATCTGGAAATCAAAGTTTTAAAAACAAGCATTAAAAAATGGTTTTTACATTCAACTGGGAAATAAGATATACAGGCACTGGGGTATAGAAATCGATCTTGCCCTACTAGAAAGTTAGAGGGGGTATGAGGGAGGATATAAGAGATAGCAAATTGGGGGAAAGGGTATTCTGTATGCTCACTATCTTGGGGTGGGGGTAGGGAAAGACAGGGAGAAAATGTGTAACTCAAAATCTTGTGGAAATGAATGTTGAAAACTAAAAATAAATTTTAAAAATAAAAAAAAAAGAATATAATTTTGAACTGTTTGGTGTATATATGCATATACATACACAAATACAGATATACATATATGAATATCTTTCTCTCTCTCTCTCTCTCTCTCTCTCTCTCTCTCTCTCTCTCTCTCT
>NW_027187378.1:19429313-19439824 GCF_028583685.1 Petaurus breviceps papuanus | reverse complement strand
TCTCTCTCTCTCTCTCTCTCTCTCTCTCTCTCTCTCTCTCTCTCTCTCTCTCTCTGTCTCTCTGTCTATTCATCTGTCTATCTATCTGATAGAATGCTGCTTTCTGGAGTTACTAGCTGTGTGTCCCTGGGAAAGTTACTTAACCCTCTTTGCCTCATTTTCCCCATCTTTAAATGAGATGGAGAAGGAAATGGTTCTTGTTGTGTTTGTGTCCAATTCATTTTTTATCTTTAAATCATTGCTTGTAGCTATTTAAAAAATCTTATCGACTTCTGAATTTGTGTCTTGATCTTCCCTACCTCCATAATAGATTTTTATGGTCAGGTTCTTTTTTATTTGCTCATTTTAACCAGCCCATTTCTTGACTTTGAAGTTTATCTCAAAGTTTGACTCTGCTCACCTGGGTGGGGGTGGAGTATCCCAAGCTTCAGGCTTTTTTGTAATGCTATTTTTAGTGCTGGTTCTGGGGGTTTAAAAGTTTTTGGTATTTACAATGTGTTGTCATCTAGGAAGAGGCGTAGTTGCTGCTTTACTGAATTTTACTCTGAAACTTAAGATGGAAATGCCCTTGATCTCTTGCTGCCACAACTGCTACTGTTTCTTATGGTTCCTGCTTCTTTGCCAACTCAACTGCAAAGAAGTGCTTAGTCTTGTGCCTAGTGCTAGCACAGGAATCTCCTGTAATCTCTTTCTGACTTGTTGCCTGATCCCCTTACTGTCTCTGACTTGAGAGTTCCCAAAAATGCTACTACTGTTGCTGCCCTCAAAAGTATAGCTTGCTTGCTTAGGTAGTAAAGTGGTTCTACAGATGGCCTAGAAGGAGAGAATACTCAGATGGAAGGATTACTAGTGACAGTGGAGACAATAGTTTGATTGATCCCCTGAGATTTGGGGGACAATTGAACATTGTAGAATTTAAAGCTGGAAGGGACCTTAAAGATCATGTACTTTATTTTACAGATAGGGAAACTGAAGTTCCAAAGAAGGGAATGATTTTCCAAAGGATTCAGAAGAAGTAAATAGCAGATCTGGGGTTTAAACCCAATATCTTCTTACTATAGAACAGTTCTTTCTGCTATGCATAGCTGTATATTCAGAGGGAAGAATAAAACCCTAAATATGGAACTTCCTTTTTGGTCCCTAGAGACTACACTGGATAGTCCTTTCTCATTGGCTCTCTCTTTTCTTCTTATTAAAACAAAAACTACAAACAACAACAACAATAGTAGTGGCTGCAGCAGCAACTGCAACCACCACTACAATGATCATAATGTCTAAACTCTTGCTTCTGGGAAAGAATCTGCTATTATCTTCCCCACTATAAAATTTAGCTCTCCATATCACTCTCTTAGGTCCATTTGCATTTTAATGAAGTTTTGCTCTCTGAAGCAGGAAGGGATGTCTGGGATAACATAGAGCAGAGGTTCTTAACCTTTTTTATTGAAAGACCCTTTGCTAGTTTAGTGAAATCAGTGAAACTCTCTCTCCCTCCCTCCCTCCCTCCCTCCCTCCCTCCCTCTCTCTCCTCCCCCCCCCCTCTCTCTCTGTCTCTGTCTCTCTCTCTCTGTCTCTCTCTTTCTCTCTCTCTCTCACACACACCCCAAAATAAAATACATAGGATTACCAAGGAAAACAATATTGAAATAGTTGTTATTCTATTTATATAAATTCCCAGATCCTACTTTAACAATTCCTGGTTTAAAGAAGAGAATAGATCATTGACAAGGCCACTTCTAGCTCTAAAATTCCATGATTCCCAGTGTTCCTAATACTCAATTATGAAAGAACTGCTTACAGCCTTGCTTAGAGGCTAAGGGCAGTGTTTCTATCCTGACAAATGGCTCCAATCAATTTAAAATATATATCAACTTCTTTGGCAATAGAGGTTGAATCTCCCTGGCATGCAGTCTTGGAGGTGAACTAGTTAGTGTCTGAAACTCACTATCCCAAGGATTCACGAGAGTTTTCTGTCACATTCAGCCACATATTACTTTACTACGGAAGTCTAGAAATTGGTCTCAGAGCAGTCTTTCCTTGTTTTTCTTGATAATTATTTTGTCTTTATTAATTTGTTTGTTTACTTTTAGTTTACAAGATTCAGTTCCACAATCCCTTGAATTTCAAATTTTCTCCCTCTCCTTCATCCCCCCCCCCAACCCCACACCATGGCAGTATGCAATCAAGTATAGGATCTACAAATACTTTCACATTAGATATTAGTCAGGTTGTAAAGAAGGATTGTAACTGATAGAATGAACAATGGGAAAGAGGAAAGAAAACCAAACAAGAAAAAGAAAGAGAGCTGGTAGTTTGCTTCAGTCTGCATTCAAACTGTTCTTTCTAGTTCGTTTTCTGAATATAGACATCTCTCTCCATCATGAGTCTTTTGGAGTTGTCTAAAAACCTTGCATTGCCGAGAAGAGTTCAGTCTATCAAAGTTGGTCATCACACATATGTTGTGTCTGTAATTGTGTACAAATTTCTCCTGGTTCTGCTCTTCTCACTCAGCATCAGTTCGTATAAGAGCAGTCTTTTCTTAAGCACACTGGAGCATAAGAAATGCCTTTGCCTGATTATACCTATAATCCAAACAAGCCAAGACTCAAGACTCTCTCTATGATAGGGGCATCAAGAAACTCTGGGATATGGTCGACAGTTGTATGTACAAATCCTGTGACGTTGTCTTTAAAGCACACTAGGATTTCTTATTTCATTACTTCAAAGAGATCTATCTATGTGAATACTCTTTCCAATAATGAAGTTCCTACCCCATTCATGCCCTAATCTTCTATGTGATTCTTGTTCATATGCTCTTATTTTTACTCTGGGTCAGGATTGAAGGAGAGGGCAGTTTTCCTCTACAACTCTTAATGCTGCAAGGATACCAGTGGAGCCCACCCTCACTCTTGCCATAAGATTGGCTCAGCTTTTTTCTGATTATATATCACTCTGTTGACATCCTTTATACACTTTCTCTTGTAAAATTCTCAGTTGATCATATGTTGCAGTCTACTAATGGCTTTCATGCCCTTTTCCACTGCACTTTGATTGAGCCACAACTTTAATTGTTGGGGAAATTATAGAATTCTGTGACTTGCAGCTACATAGTGCCAAAAGAAGATCATTTTTATTAAAAAAAAAAAGAAAAACTTTTGTTTCAGTGAAAAGCTTGAGATCATCAATATTATTGTATTATTTCCCAAAGACAATTTAGTCAACTCGACATACCATCTCTATGAGTTTCTATCTAAATTATATATCATTGTCTATACCCAAGGTATAGACAATGGTTTTTCCACTGCAGCTGTTAGGGTAAACTCTTTTGAGATAATATGGATCTCATTTAGAAATCTATGCTGTCTTCTAAGGCTCGACAAATCATCTACAAAAGGGGATCTTCCCATCTATAGGGAATCTTTCTTCCATTTGTATTCTATACTGGATCTCTTTCAGAACAGTGAGGAGTGAGTCAACAAGCATTTATTAAGTGTGTGGGGCTATGTAGTAGGCACTGGGCCAGGTGCTAGGGAAACAATTACAACAAATGAAATAATTCTCATCCTCAGGGAGCTTATATTCTCCTAAAAAGACAGAATCTATATATAATCATAAAGAGAATAAGCATAATTTATTTTTATTTTAAATTTTTATTTATTTTTAGTTTTTGACATTCATTTCCACAAGATTTTGAGTTACAAATTTTCTCCCCATCTCTCCTTTATCCCCAACTGAAGATGGAAAGTATACTGATTACCCCTTCCCCCAGTCTGCCCTCTCTTATGTCCCCCATTCCCTTCTTTCCCCCATTCCCCCTTACTTTCTTGTAGGGCAAGATGGATTTCTGTACTCCATTGTCTGTATCGTATTTCCCGGTTGCATGTAAAAACAATTTTTTAACATTTGTTTTTAAAACTTTGACTTCCAGATTCTCCCCCTTCTTCCCTCCTCACCCACCCCCCGACTGGGAAGGCAAGCAATATAGGTTATACATGTGTAGTTATGCGAAACATTTCCACAGTAATCATATTGTGAAAGACTAACTATATTTCCCTACATCCTATGTCACCCCCCCATTTATTCTATTTTCCCCTTTGACCCTGTCCCTTTTCAAAAGTGTTTTTGATTATGACTATCCTCTTCCCCAATATGCCCTCCCTTCTACCATCCCCCCTCTTATCTCCTTCCCCCCTACTTTCCTGTAGGGCAAGATATCCAATTGAGTGTGTATGTTATTCCCTCTTTAAGCCAAGGGCAAGGAGAGTAAGATTGACTCATTCCCTTTCACCTCCCTGCTCTTCTCCTTCATTGTAACAGCTTTCTCTTGCCTCTTTTATGAGAGATAATTCATCCTATTCTATCTCTCCCTTTCTTCTTCTCATAGAATATTCCTCTCTTACCTTCTAATTTTATTTTTAAGATATCATCCCTTCATATTCGACTCACCCTGTGCCCTCTGTCTATATATACATACACATATATACACATACACCTATACATACATATGTGTATATATACCTACAAATATGTATATATATATACACATGTACATCTGTGTATATGTATATATGTGTGTGTATCCCCTTCAACTATCCTAATACCAAGAAAAGTCTCATGAGTTACAAATATCATGTTTCCATGTAGGAATGTAAACAGTTCAGGTTTAATAAGCTCCTTATGATTTCTCTCTCCTGTTTATCTTTTCATGTTTCTCTCAATTTTTGTATTTAAAACTAAAATTTTCTGTTCAGCTCTGATCTTTTCACCAAGAATGCTTGAAAGTCCTCTGTTTCTTTGAATATCCATATTTCCCCCTGAAGTATTATACTCAGTTTTGCTGGGTAGGAAATTCTTGGTTTTAATCTTAGCTCCTTTTACCTCCAGAATATCATATTCCAATCCCTTAATATAGAAGCTGCTAGATCTTGGGTTATCCTGATTGTGGTTCCACAATACTCAAATTGTTTCTTCCTGACTGCTTGTAATATTTTCTCCTTGACCTGGGAATTCTGGAATTTGGCTATCATGTTCCTAGGAGTTTTCTTTTTGGTGTCTTTCTGGAGGTGATCAGTGAATTCTTCCAATTTTTATTTTGCCCTCTGGTTCTAGTATATCAGGGCAATTTTGCTTGATAATTTCTTGGAAGATGGTGTCTGGACTCTTTTTTTTTGATCATGGCTTCCAGGTAGTCCAATAATTTTAAAAGTATCTCTCCTACATCTATTTTTCAGGTCAGTGTTTTATTCAGTGAGATATTTCACTTTGCCTACTATTTTTTTCATTTGTTTGGATCTGTTTTATAATATCTTGATTTATCATAAAGTCATTAGCTTCCATTTACTCCAATATAATTTTGAAAGAATTATTTTATTCAGTGAGCTTTTGAAGTTCCTAATCCATCTGGCCACTTCTGCTTTTTAATATATTCTTCTTCTCATTGGCTTTTTGAACCATTTTTGCCATTTGAGTTAGTCTATTTTTCAAAGTGTTATTTTCTTCAATATTTTTTTGGGTCTCCTTTAGAAAGCTGTTGACTCATTTTTCATGATTTTCTTGCATCACTGTAATGGCAATGAAATTTAAAGATCCCCTTATATTGGCTTGGTGTTTGGGTTAAGTGTTAAGACCCAGAGCTTGTGAATCCCACAAGTGGGATATACTTATTGATGTGACGAGAGGAGGCTAAACAGGGAGGAGCTGGTGCCCAAGCTGAGAGAGGCTAGAAGAATTTCTGGGAACAACATTGTGGAGGCAGAGAGAGAGAGAGAGAGAATTGCCAGGGGCCAGAGTTGCTGAGAGAAGGAAAGAACTGCCAACCAAATTGCCCAGGACTTCTGAGGGCCAGTTGGAACTGCCCACAATTTCTGAGAACTGCCACCTAGAGCTGCTGAGAACTGAGGATGCATGACTGTGGTGCCAGTATTTTGTCTTTCTGTTTTGATGTTACTTTATCAAATTTGTTTGTTGATAGAGACCTTAGAACTTCTTGGGAGTAGGTTGTTTTTGCAGGAAGAAAGTTAATTGAAGAGTATGCCAGCAATGTGCATGAATGTTATGGTGCCTTTTTTAAGCTTTGTCTTCTCAGGAACAGAAACTGCTTAGAACTTGCCTTGGGTCAAGATGAAGAAAAGTTGTCTCCTTGGGTATTGAATGCTGTGAAGATACTGTAACCTAGTTGTGATCTAGGGATGTATGGCCTTTGTGCTTTCCACTGTCCTTTTAGAGGGTGCTTGGTGGTGACTGATGATATTGTAATTCAGTTGTGATCCAGGGGTGGAAAACTTTTAACCTTTGTACTTTGTGACTGACCAAATGAATGTACTTTCTTTATTATTGGAAACTAAACTCCAATTGAGAAGAGAGAAGACTGTGATAGACTAAATGAATGTACTACCAAGGGGTGGAGTACTTTAACCTCTGTACTTTGTGATTTAATTAAGGACTTACTAAATTTTTGAATTACACATGGTTAATATTTTATTTTTATTTATTTTCTGTGAATGTTTTGCCTTAATCTGTCAGTGAATAAATGGAGAGTTTGTTATGCTCATAATCTGAACCTTGGAAGTTGCTCATGCTTGGCATTACAATCACTCTTCTTTCTCTTTTCAATTTTTCCTCTACTAACTTGATTTTTTTAAAGCAATTGGGATTAAGTAACTTGCTCAAGGTTACACAGCCAGTTATTTCTGGGTGTGGTGCTAAGTATCTGAGCCTGGATTCGATCCCCCAGGTCATCCTGACACTGGAGCCAGTGCCCTTACTCGCTGAGCCACCTGGCCGCCCCTAAGCAATTGGGGTTAAGTAACTTGCTCAAGGTTACACGACCAGGTGTTTCTGGGTGGATGCTGAATGTCTGAGCCCAGATTTGAACCTCCAGGTCATCCCGACACTGGGGCCGGTGCTCTTACTTGCTGTGCTACCTGGCCGCCCCCTTACTTGATTTTTAAAATCCTTCTTAAGTTCTAAGTATAATTTATTTAGATAAATATAATTTAAATAAAAATGGCAACAAAATTTATTAATATTATACTTTAATAATTACTGATTTAATAAAATAATTTAAATATCCTATAATACCAAGTGTTTACTATAAAAAAATAAACATTGCGTTAATAAGCACTGGGGATAGAAATATAAAAGGAAAAAAGTTTCTTTTCCTAAGAAAGCACAAAAAGGAGGATTCAATTCATGTCAGAAGGAAAGGTTAAGTAATACTCAGATTCTGACTTGGAAGACACTAGAATAAAGAGAATAAGTACATAGCAGTTAGGGAAGGCCCTAGGATTTGGGGAAAATAAGAAAAAGCTTTGGTAGACCAGAGGTTATCAGCTTGTCTATGTGGATAGATTTCAGGGGATCTGTGATCTTGAATAGGAAAAAATATAAAGTTCAATGTATAGGGTAGCAAAATTATAATAAGTCTAACAAAATAATATAATATAAATATAATATAAGAGGTCTAACAACTGTGTCACTTAACCTTTATTTGCCTCAATTTATCATCCAAAAATGATTATAATAATAGCACCTACTTACTAGGATTGTTTTAAGGATCAAATGAGATAATAATCATATGATACTTAGAACAGTTCTTGGTATTTAATAAGTACTATAGAATATTAGCTTTTTGTATATTATTAATTATTATTATATAAAATTTTCCTTTGTAATCTATGTATTTTATCTCATGCCTTTAAAATCATTATGCTGAGGAAGGGTCCCTAAATTTCATGAAATTGTCCAAAGACACCATGAAACAAATCTTAAGAAAACCATACTGTAGAAGGAGTTTTAAAAATTGCATCCTGAAGAAAGATAGATATTCTCTGAAGAAGAGGTAAAGAGGGAATACTATACAGGCATCAAGTACAGGCAGTGCTTAGGCTTAGAGACAAATAATGGAATGCCAGGACTAAGGATCAGAGAGAGAGAAGGCAACTGTTGCTGGACACATAGATGGCACATAAGGGGACATAGATGGCACATAATGAAGTTGGAAACAAAGGTGGGGAAAGGATGTAAAGGGCTTTAAAAGCCAAATAGAAGAATTTATATTTTATTCTAAAAGCAATAAATAACTGTAGATTTCTTGTTTTTTTTTTTAGATAACTCTCTTTAAGTTTACCTTCAATTTATTTTGTATTTTTAAAACATTTTTATTTACATATGCTATATCATTAATTAGAATGTAAACTTTTCAAGGCTAGGGACTGTTTTTTTCTTCTTTATAAGTGCTTGGTATAGTTCCTGGCACAGTATAAGTATTTAATAAATAAATATCCATTGATTAATTACTTGGTAAGGAAAAAAAAAGCCAAGGCAATTTTGTTGTATGTGCTACTGAATCTTTAGACTCCAGTAGATTAAAGGGTTGAATTGAGCTGTATCTCACTATTAAAAACAAATCACCATATCTTTGGAAAGAAGTGTGAGGTGAGACCAGACCCAGACATATCAGGATACTTATACCCTGTTGAAATTATTTCTACCAGTGAGCTATGAAGAAGAGGGGGCAGAGGCAAGATGGCAGAATAGAAACAGGACTTCCATGCAGTTCCAGCTTCCATCTCTTCTAATTCATATAAAAAATGACACTAGACAGACTTTGGAGCTACAGAACCCAGAAAACGACAGAGAGAAGCTAACCTACCACTGAAGACAGCTCAGCATGCCGGCAGGAAGCCTGGCCCAGTCCCATGAGATCCCGAGGTTTTAGCCTCAGGGAAGCCTGACCAGCCACCAGCTGGAGGGACTTCAGATGATCAGCATCTTGGATGCTTTCCAGAATTATCAACCCATAGATGCCAAAGACAAAGTGAGAGGTCAGTGTAGACTTTGTGGGAACAGGGAGTTTGGGAGTGCAATCCGGCCTTTGCCCCCAGGGCAAGAAACAGCTGAGGCTCTGCAGCCATGTTGCTTCAGAGCTCCTGGCCTACAGATTGTAGGGTGACCAAATGACCATTCTGAGGGGTAATTGCTCTTGCTCTAACCTGCTTGGATCTGGATCACTGTCTAGAGTGAAGGTCCTGGGGTGCATGACCAGCTTGCCAGAGAATGTTGAGGCTTCAGAGAGGGCACCAAGCTCCACCAGCTGTGAAAACCCCAGCTATAAAGCTCCCCTTTCTGGTAGCAGAGTTCTACTGTGGCAAAAAGCTCAAAAGTCAAGTAATTGAGAGACAACATAAGCAAGCAAAGGAAGCAAAGCAAACAGAGCAATCCGACATTAGTCTCCTATTTTGGAGACAAAAAGGACCAAAGCATGGAACAGGAGGAAGACAACAAAGTCAGAACTCCTACACCAAAAGCTTCCAAAAAAAAATAAGGCCATAGAAGACCTTAGGAACGATCTTGAAAACCAAATAAGAGAGGTGGAGGAAAAATTGGGAAGAGAAATGAGAATGATGCAAGAATCACCTGCCCAGCAAAACTGAGTCTCATGTTTCAGGGGAAAATATGGTCATTCAGTGGAATAGAGGACTTTCAAGCATGGTTTTTTTAATTTATTTTTTTTTATCAAATGCTTCATTAACTTCTAGTTTACATCATTCATTTCTCCAAGATTTTGAGTTACAAATTTTCTCCTTCTTTTTCCCCTACCCAACACCCCAAAATAACAATCACTGTATATCCCCTCCTCCAATCTTCTCTCTCCCATGTCTTTTCCCATGCCCCCTCCAACTTTCCAGTAGGGAATGGTCTATCTTTATGAACCAGTACTTGTATATCTTATTTCCCAGTCACATGTAAACTAATATTAATAATAGTATATATATATATATATATAAACATTTGATTTTAAAACTTTGAATTCCACATTCATTCCCTTCCTCCCTTGTCACCCACCCTTACTGAGAAGATAAACAATTCAATATAGGTTGTACATGTGTAACTATGCAAAATATTTCCATGGTGGATATATTGTAAAAGACTGACTGTATTTCCCTCCCACATATCCCAACTCCAACTTGTTCTATTCTGTACTTTGATACTGTTCCTTTTCAAAAGTGGGTGCTTCTAACTTCGCTCTCCCTCAGCCTGCTCTCCCTTCCATCATCCCCCCTCTCATTCCCTTCTCCCTACTCTCCTGTAGGGTTGGATACCCTATTTAGTGTGTATGTCATTCCTTCCCTAAGCCAAATTCAATGAGAATAAGGTTGACCCATTCCCTTTTGCCTTCCTGTTCTTCCGCTCCATTGTGACCATTTCCCCTTGCCTCTTCTTTATGAGATAGTTTACCCCATTCGGTCTCTCCCTATCTCCTCTCATTATATTCCTCTCTCATCTCTTAATTTCTCCTTTTAAGTATCATCCCTTCCTATTTAATTGGTCCTGTGCCCTCCTTCTATGTATACTTGTACACATATGTACACACATTCAAGTATGTATTCATATACCCATATACCCACATATATAGACATTATACACACACATATATACATATATATGTGTATATATACATATATATGTGTATATATATATATATATATATATATATATATATATATATATAT
>NW_027187378.1:19414906-19429213 GCF_028583685.1 Petaurus breviceps papuanus | reverse complement strand
ATATATTTCTATTCCCTTAAACTATTCTCATACTGAGAAGAGTTTCATAAGTTACAATTATCATTTTTCCATGTAGGAATGTAAATAGTTCAACTTTGATAAGTGCCTTATGATTTCTTTTCCCTGTCTACCTTCTCATGCTTCTTTTCTTCTTGTACCTGAATGTCAAATTTTCTATTTAACTCTGGTTTTTTCATCAAGAATGCTTGAAAGTCCTCTATTCCACTGAATTACCATATTTTCCCCTGAAATATGAGACTCAGTTTTGCTGGGTAGGTGATTCTTGGTTTTAATACCAACTCCTTTGACTTCTGAAATATCATATTCTAAGCCCTTTGATCCCTCAGTATATAAGCTGCCAGATCCTGTGTTATACTAATTGTGTTTCCACAGTATTCAAATTGTTTCTTTCTGGCTGCTTGTAATATTTTCTCCTTGAACTGGGAATTCCAGAACCTGGCTATAATATTCCTAGGAGTTTTCTTTTTGGGATCCTTTTCAGGAGGTGATTGGTGGATTCTTTCAACCTCTATTTTGCCCTCTGGTTCTAAAACATCAGGGCAATTTTCCTTGAGAATTTCATGAAGGATGATTTCTAGGTTCTTTTTTTATTGTGGCTTTCAGGTAGTCCAATAATTTTTAAATTATCTCTCCTGGATCTATTTTCCAGGTCAGTGGTTTTCCCAATGAGATATTTCTCATTGCCTTCTGTTTTTTTTTTTTTCATTTGTTTGGATCTGTTTAATAGTACCTTGATTTCTCATAAAGTCACTAGCTCCCATTTGTTCCAATCTAATTCTGAAAGAATGATTCTCTTCAGTGAGCTTTTGAGATTCTTTTTCCATCTGGCAAATTTGGCTTTTTAAGGCATTCTTCTCCTCATTGCCTTTTTTGAGCCTCTTTTGCCGTTTGAGTTAGTCTATTTTTAAGATGTTATTTTCTTCAGTCAGGTTGTTGACACTCATTTCATAATTTTCTTGCATTGTTCTCATTCCTCTTCCCAATTTTTCCTCCACTTCTCTTATTTGGTTTTTAAGATCCTTCTTAAGGTCCTCTATTGCCTGCAACTAGCTTGTATTTTTCTTGGAAGCTTTTGGTGCAGGAGTTCTGACTTTGTTGTCTTCCTCCTGTTCCATGCTTTGGTCCTTTTTGTCTACAAAATAGGAGCCCAATGTCAGATTGCTCTGTTTGCTTTACTTCCTTTGCTTGCTCATGTTGTGACTCAATTACTTGACTTTCAAGCCTTTTGCCACAGTAGAACTCTGCTACCAGAAAGGGGAGCTTTATCCCAATCGCTGGGGTTTTCACAGCTGCTGGATATATTAGTTCAGTGCCCTCTCTGAAGCCTCAACATTCTATGGCAAGCTGGTCACACAACCCAGGACCTTCACTCTAGACTGCAATCCAGATCCAAGCAGGTTAAAACACGAGCAATCACCCCTCAGAATGGTCACTTGGCCCCCCTACAATCTGCAGCCCAGGAGCTGAAGCAGCAATGTGGCTGTGATTGCACAGCTGCCGTGCCTCAGCCACTTCTTGCCCCACAGGCAAAGGCCAACTGCACTCCTGAACTATTGGATCCCAAAGTCCATACTGCACTTACCTCTCACTTTGTCCTTAGCTTCTATGGGTTAATAATTCTGCAGACTGCCACAGCTGCTGGTGATCTGAATTCTCTCCAGCCAGTGGCTGGCCAGGCCGCACTGAGGCTAAAACCTCGGGCTTTTGCAGAGCTGGGTTTGGGTCCCAGAGTGCTATGCTGGCTGATTCCTGCCAGCCTGTAGGGCTGATCTCAGTGGGAGATTAAGTTTTCTGTGTCATTTTGTGAGTTCTGTAGCTCCAAAGTTTGTTCAGAGTCACCTTTTACATGAATTGGAGGAGGTGGAAGCTGGAGCCCCTTGGAAGTCCTCCTTCTACTTTCAAGCATTCTTGATGAAAAAAACCAGAGTTGAATAGAAAATTTGACATGGAGATACAAGAAGAAAGAGAAGCATGAGAAGGTAAACAGGGAAAAGAAATCATAAGGAAGTTATCAAAGTTGAACTATTTATATTCCTACATGGAAAGATGATAATTGTAACTTATGAAACTTTTCTCAGTGTGAGAACAGTTGAAGGGAATATAAATGTGTGTGTATACACACACACACACACACACACACACACACACATATATATATATATATATATATATATATATCTGTATAGGGGAGTATATGGGCCTATGAATACATATGTGATTGTGAATATATGTGTACAGGTATGCATAGACAGAGGGCACAGGACCAATTGAATAGGAAGGGATGATACTAAAAAGATGAAATTAAGAGGTGAGAGAGGAATATAATGAGAGAAGATGGGGAGAGACAGAATGGGGTAAATTATCTCACATAGAAGAGGCAAGGGAAAACTGTTACAATGGAGGGGAAGAACAGGGAGGTAAAAGGAAATGAGTCAAGCTTATCCTCATTGAATTTTGCTTAGGGAGGGAATGACATACACACTAAATAGGGTATCTCACCATTCAACAGATTGGGGGGAAAGGGATGAGAGGGGGGATAATGGAAGGGAGGTCAGAGTGGGGGGAGGGAGGTTGGAAGTACCCACTTTTGAAAAGGGACAGGATCAAAATAGAAAATAGAACAATTGGGGGGGTGGGATAGGATGGAGGGAAATATAGTCAGTCTTTTTTTATTTCTTTTTTAAAATTTATTCCTTTTTTAAGTTTTTTTTACTTTAAAAAATGCGTTATTAACTTCTGATTTACATCATTTGTTTCCACCAGATTTTGAGTTACAAATTTTCTCCCTGCTTTTCCCCCACCCACCGCCCCAAAATAGCAGTCCCACAGGATATCCCCTCCTCCAATCTGCTCTCTCCCATATTTTCTCCCATACCCCTTTCTACTTTTCCAGTGGATCTCTATGCTTCAGTGCCTGTATGTCTTATTTCCCAATTACATGTAAGATGGTATTAGTAATATATATATATATATACACACACACACACATATATGTACATATATATTTGAATATTTGATTTTAAAACTTGCAATTCCAGATTCATTCCCTTCCTTCCCTGTCGCCCACCCCCACTGGGAAGACAAGTAATTCAGTAAAGGTTGTACATGTGTGGCTAATGCAAAACAACAACATAATAGATATATTGTAAAAGACTGACTACACTTCCCTCCCTCCCATCCCACCTCCCACCCACTCCACTCTCCACCCTGATCTCATCTCTTTTCAAAAGTGGGTGCTTCCAACTTCCCTCCCCCCAGCCTGTCCTCTCTTCCATCATTCCCCCTCTCATACCCTTCCCCTCCTATTCTTCTGGAGGGTGAGATACCCTATTTAGTGTGTTTTTCACTCCCTCCTCAAGCCAGATTCAATGGGAATAAGGTTGACCCATTCCCTTTTGCCTTCCTATTCTTCCCCTCCATTGTAACCATTTTCCCTTGCCTCTTCTGTATGAGATAGTTTACCCCATTCTGTCTCTCCCCATCTCCTCTCATTATATTCCTCTCATCTCTTAATTTCCCCTTTTAAGTATCATCCCTTCCTGTTAAATCCGTCCTGTGCCCTCTATCTATGTATTCCTGTAAACATATATACACACATTCACATATGTATTCATATGCCCATATACCCTCACTATATATATATTTCTAATCCCTTCAACTACTGAGAAAAGTTTCATAAGTTACAATTATTGTTTTTCCATGTAGGAATGTTAATAGTTCAACTTTGATAAGTTCCTTATGATTTCTTTTCCCTGTTTACCTTCTCATGCTTCTCTTGCTTCTTGTATCTGAATGACAAATTTTCTGTTCAACTCTGGTTTTTTCAGCAAGAATGCTTAAAATCCTCTATTTCATTGACTGACCATATTTTCCCCTGAAACATGATACTCAGTTTTGCTGGGTAGGTGACTCTTGGTTTTAATCCCAGCTCCCTTGACCTCTGGATTATCACATTCCAAGCCCTTCATCCCTCAGTGTAGCAGCTGCCAGATCCTGGGTTATCCTGATTGTGTTTCCACAATATTCAAATTTTTTCTTCCTGGCTGCTTGTAATATTCTCTCCATAATCTGGGAATTCTGGAACCTGGCTATAATATTCCTAGGAGTTTTCTTTTTGGGATCTTTTGCAGGAGGTGATCGGTGGATTCTTTCAACCTTTATTTTGCCCTCTGGCACTAAAACATCAGGGCAGTTTTCTTTGAGAACTTCTTGGAAGATGATTTCTGGGTTCTTACTTTGGTCTTGGCTTTCAGGTAGTCCAATAATTTTTAAATTCTCTCTCCTGGATCTATTTTCCAGGTCAGTGTTTTTTTCATGAGATATTTCACATTGCCTTCTATTCTTTCATTTGTTTGGATCTGTTTAACAGCATCTTGATTTTTCATAAAGTCATTAGCTTCCATTTGCTCCAATCTAATTCTGAAGCAATGATTCTCCTCATTGAACTTTTGAGATTCTTTTTCCATCTGGCAAATTCGACTTTTTAAGGCATTCTTCTCCTCATTGCCTTTTTGAGCCTCCTTTGCCATTTGAGTCAGTCTGTTTTTTAAGGTATTATTTTCCTTAGTCAGGCTGTTGACTCTCATTTCATAATTTTCTTGCATCGTTCTCATTTCTCTTCCCAATTTTTCCTCCACTTCTCTTATATGCTTCTCAAGGTCCTCTATGGCCTGTAACCAGCTTGTATTTTCCTTTGAAGCTTTTGGTGCAGGAGTTTTGATTTCACCGTTTTCCTCCTGTTCCATGCCTTGCTCCTTTTTGTCCCCAAAATAGGAGTGTAATGTTGGAATCTTCTGTCTGCTTTGTTTCTTTTGCCTGCTCATTTTGCCATTCAATTATTTGACTTTTGGGATTTTTGCCACAGTACAACTCTGCCACCAGACAGGGGAGCTTTTGTCCCAAACGCTGGGGTTTTCTCAGCTGCTGGAGTTATTAGATGGGTGCCCTCTTTGAGGTCTCCACACGTTCTGCCAAGCTGGACACACACCCCAGGACCTCCACCATAGACTGCAATCCAGATCCAAGCAGGTTAAAGCAAAAGCGATTACCCCTCAGACTAGTGCTTGGTCCCCCTACGCTCTGCAGTCCAGGAGCTGAAGCCATCATGTGGCGCTGGCTGGCTGTGCTGTTGTCTCAGTGACTTCTCACCCCAGGGTAAAAGCCAAGCACTCCCACTTACTGATCCCAAAGTCCAGACTGCACTGGCCTCTCACTTTGTCCTTCACATCTATGTGTTGATAAATCTGAAAACTGACACCGCTGCTACTGTTCTAGAGTCCCTCTGACTGTGGCTGGTCAGGCCACCCCTGGGGCTAAAGCCTTGGTGTGGTGCTGGGCTTGGCTCCCAGAGCACTGAGCTGGATTCCTGCCAGCCTGCCGGGCTGTCCTCAGCAGGAGATTAGCTTCTCTGTGTCATTTTTTGGGTTCTGCAGCTCCAAAGTTTGTTTAGAGTCCCCTTTTTACATGGATTGGGGAAGGTGGAATCCGGAGCTGCGGGAAGGTCGTGCTTCTACTCCTCCATCTTGGCTCTGCCCCCCCTCCAGTCACTTATTTGGGAAATATAGTCAGTGTTTCAGAATACAGCCACTATGGAAATGTTTTGCTTAGCTTCACATGTACTACCTACATTGAATTGCTTCTCTTCCCAGTAAGGGTGGGTGACAACGGAGGAAGGGAAAGAGTCTGGAATTCAGAGTTTTAAAATCAAATATTTAAACACACACACACACACACACACACACTCATCACTATTACTTTACATGCAACTGGCAAATAAGATATACAGGCATTGGGGCATAGACATCCATTGTGCCCTACTGGAACATCGAAGGGGCCATGAGGGAAGGTATGGAAGAGAACAGATTTGGGGAGGGGATATTCATTGGGATCACTATTTTGGGGCAGTGGGTAGGGGAAAAATGGGGAGAAAATTTGCAACTCAAAATCTTGTGGAAATGAATGATGTAAATGAAACAATAAAAAAGAGAAAAAAAAAGCAACAGGAGAATGGGGAGAGAGATTTACTTTATTATTTTTTCGCTGTGAACAGAACATTATTTCTCATACCCCGTACCTCCCATCTCTTTTGTTCCTATTTGTTGCCTCCATTTTTGCAAAAGACTTTGAATCTAGAAGCAAGAACCACAGAGCTCTATGCCATATTTCTGTACCCATGTACCTTACCTTGCTTCTGAACAAATGCATTTTTTCTGCTTTAAAATAGTGTTTTTGGAAGACTGAAAATTTTGTCTTTAAGAGCTCACTATGATATTCTTTCCCTACCATAGACATTCTTGCTTACTTAGGTACCCTGTCAGAACCTACGTCTTCTTTGGTGGTTTTTAATACCAATAGAGTGTGGAACTAAATTCATTAAATCAAGCAGTTGCACTATACTGGGCTTACAGCTCAGTTGAATAGAAAGACCATTAGATGAAGAGGTGAATTGGCCTGTATTTGAGTTCTATTTCTGTCGCTCACAAACTGTGATCTTTGTTAGGTTCCACTATCTCCTTGCACCTTTATTTGTAAAATGAAGGTCTCAACCTGGATTTCTAAGGTCCCTTCTAGGTCTATAATTCTATCAAATTCCCATTAAGCAGCCACTATATTCAAGACCCTGTGGGAAAACAAGGAAACATAACAAGCAGTATAATCTAATTGGAAAAACCAGGTCAGACACCCAGAGAAAGCATTACAGAGTCTGAATGCAGATTGAAGCAAACTACTTGTGCTCTCTCTTTTCTGTTTTGTTTTGTCCCTTCTTTCTCATTGTTCACTCCATTGGTTACAACCCTTCTTTACAACTTATCTAATGTTTAATGTAAAGGTATTTGTAGAACCTGTATTTGATTGCATGCCACCATTGGGGTAGGGCTTGAGAGGGAGGGGGAGAAAATTTGGAACTCAAGGGATTGTGGAACTGAATGTTGTAAACTAAAAGTAAATATATTCATTTTTACAAAAGAAAAACCAGGTCAACACTCAGGAAAAATTAAATATGAGTTTGAGACAGTAAGATTTGAACTGGCCTATGGAGTATGGGTAGAGTTTAGATGGATGGATAAGATGGTGGGAGAGTACTTCAAGTTTTTTTGAGGGGAAGAAGAAGAAGAAGAGGAAGAGGAAGAGGAAGAGAAAGAAGAAGGAGAAGAAGAAGAAGAAGGAGAAGGAAAAGGAGGAAAAGAAGAAAAGAAAGGAAGGAAGGAAGGAAGGAAGAAAGAAAGAAAGAAAGGAAAAAAGAAAGAAAGAAAGAAAGAAAGAAAGAAAGAAAGAAAGAAAAAGAAATGACAGAAGAGGTCCAAAGAATTGATGAGGAGAAGAATGCCTTAAAAAAGCAGAATTGACTCAACGAAAAGTAGGTTCAAAAGCTCACTGAAGAAAATAATACCTAAAAGATTAGAATGCAGCAAATGGAAGCCAAGGGCTCTATGAGAAATCAAGAAATTATAGAACAAATCCAAAAGAATTTAAAAAAAATAGAAGACAATGTGAAATATCTCAAGAAGAAAAAAGAGGAAGAGGAGGAGGAAGAGGAGGAGCAATTTGCTTCCTTTAACCTACTATTAACCTACTATTTACTATAAAGTCTCCAAATAGATTGCTATATATTAAAACTTTACATGGATTTTGTGACATCCCTGGAGCCAATTGATTCCATAAAAACAGTTGTAAACTAGTGTGATAGTAATGGCAATTAAAGATTCCCCTGTATTGGCTTGGTTTTCAAACTGATTGTGTTAAAACCCAGAGCTTGTTAATCCCACCTGTGGGATGGACTTGTTGATGTCAAAAGAAAGTCCTGAACTGGGAGGAGCTGGTGACATAGATTTGGAGAGACAAGAGAGAGGCGGAAGACCTTTTTGGAAGCAGCACCCACGTGGAGGCAGAGAGAGACTGAGAAGGATTGCTGAGGGCTACTTTGAATTGCCCTGGACTTTTGAGACCTGCCCCCAGAGCTGCCAAGGACTGAGGAGACATGGCTGTTTTGCTGGTACTTTGTCTGTCTGTTTTGATGTTGTTTTGCCAGATTTGTCCACTGGTGAAAGACAGTCCTGTTGAAGAAGTCCTGGAACCTAGCTGTTGGCTAAGAAGCCCTGACACTGTCCTGCAGACAGAGAGTGAATACTGTCCACCAGTGAAGGACAGTGCTGTTGTTGCAGGGGTCTGGAGACTGTCCTGCAGACAGAGTGAACACTGTCCACTGGTGAAGGACAGTGCTGTTGTTGCAGGGGTCTGGGAACCTTTCTGTTGGTTCAGAAGCCCTGAAGAAGGATTTTCTTGTATGTTTACAGAAATCCTGGGAGAGGGTTTTGCTAATGTTTTCAGGGGTTCTAGGACTGTCCTACAGACAGAGGATGAATTAATGAAGAGACTGGCAATGTATCTTGTGGCCTTGCTAAGCCTTGTCTCCCCAGGAACTAAGATTGCTGAGAACTTGCCTGGTGTCAAGATGAAGAAAAGACCTCCATTTGGGTATTAAGTGCTGTGCTTAAACTTGATGTGACTCTGGGGTAGATTCAATTGTGATCCAGGGGTGGGGAACTTTGGACCTTTTTGTGTTCTATGGTTGAGTAAATGAATGTACTTTACTTAGATTGGAAACTAATCTCCATTTGAGAAGAGGGAGTTTGTGGTGGACTAAATGAAGGTACAGCCTAGGGGTGGAGTAGTATTTAGAACAGGGACTTTGTAATTGATTGAATGATTGGAAGGTCCTGGGGTGGGGTAGTACTTGGAAATTATTTAATCACACTTAGTAAATGCTGTATTTGGAATGATGTCATGTTTTGATCTTCTCTGTTCTTGGTTGGTCACTGAATAAAATGGAGAGCACCTATGCTGGTATTTTGAACCTTGGGAAGTTGCCTGTCCTTGGCATTACATTACATTATATTACAACTAGTTATACAATAACTCTCTCTCTTTATGTTTCACATTATCAAAATGGGTACTTCTCATTTGATTCATCTGAATACAAATCTATTTTAAAGAGATCAGATTTTTCAGTGTCAGAAAACTGGTGAAACATGGTGTCACTCTGCATTGTAATCCCGTATCTCCACATTTTTCTTAGGCTGGGATGGCTGGGGCCTGAGACCTGAATGGTAGCAGTTAACAATGTGTGTTAGAAAGAAGACTTAGTTTAAAGTTAGAGGATCTGAGTATCAATATTGGTCTTGTTTTTTACTATCTGTATGAAGTTAAACTTTTTGGATGTCAGTTTCTTCATCTGTGATACAAGAGAATTGGACTCATTGCCCCTGAGGTTTTTTCTAGCTCTAGTTTTGATACCACGAATCATTATGATGCTTGCATAGATTTGACAATCAATGTCTGGTAGGAAAAGATCCTCCAGACTAGAAGGTACAATAAATGTGTAGCAATAGGGCAATTCATTCAATGACAATTATGTTAAAGATCTAAGAAGGCATGGTAGATAAAAGCTGGTCTTGGAATAAGGAAAACCTGGATTTATGTCCTACTTCTGCCATACACTGGTTGTGTGACCCAGGGTAAATCATTTAATGACTCAGTGCCACCGAATAACTCTCTAAAACTATACTTTGCAGAAGAGTTGCCTGTCTGTATTTGTAGAAAGTGTTCTTACTGGGAATTCACCATACTGATGGATTCAGAAGTTGAAACTCCCAAAGAAGGAGAAAAAATATGATTGTGCTGTTGAAGGAGGAGGATTATTGAAAGGATCAGAGCTGTGCTATTTCTAGAGGAAAAAATATAGCTTTTGAGGTTGTATTTTTTTAAATGGTGGGGGAAAAATAGAGATAAATAAATGAGAAAGAAATAGGGAGCCCTGTCCAATGAAGTAACGATTATTTTTGGCTTTCTTCTTGGCTACAAGTGAAAAGAATTACATGGTAGTATTTTCCATCTAAAATAGTGACTTTCTGAGCCATGGCTCACAGATGCCAACCTTGCTCTGTCCTCCCCACAGGGAGCCTGCAGCTACATTGGACTGTTCCCCCACATTTCACAGAGCTATGCTTCAGTGTAATGAAGGTAGTATCTGGAATGTCGATTCCAGTTATCCAGCTGTGTTAACATATAGTACTGTGGTGTGACATGCTGAGTTTGGATGTACTTCACATGTCATGGTCATCTGATTGCCCCTCTTTGGCCCTGCTCTCACCAGAGTTGCAAAGAAAAGAAGATGGTGGAGGCATTTTACTGTTTGAAAGAGTTTTGCTATAGGCCTGTTACCAAGTAGCTGTGCAACCTTGAGATAAGCCATTTTATTTCTCTGAGTCTGTTTCTCCATACCACTCTTCTGCCTTTTTCTTCCCCCTTCCTCTCTCTTCTTTCTTCTCTTCCGTCTTCCCTTTTTCCTTTCTCTTGATTTCTTCCTTCTTCATCTTTGTCCTTCCCTTCTTCCTCTTTGCCCTTTCCTTTTCTCTCTTCATCCTCCCTTACCTTTTCCCTCTTTTTATCCTTTTTCTTCCAAACCTACGATAATTTCATTCATCTCTTTTCCTTCACAATATAGGTCTCATAACTATGATACTCCATCTACCAGGTTGGTGAGAGAAAACTCTGGAGAGTGATAGGAACCATATACTATCGGAGATTTTCCAAGGGTTTGGCGAGGTGATATCTGACTACTTTCAGGCTTAACTGCTTTTGATTCTGTGTATTTATATCTTCTCCTAGATGTGGTCAATTGCAAAAGGACTTGGGCTGTCCCTCTCCCCCACCTTGGAGTTCTTAACTAGTTGAAAGGCATTGTTATATAGTGACAAGGAAGCTGGTTTCAGAATTAGGTAGATCTAGGATAAATTTTTGCCTTTGATACCTATTTAATAGCTGTTTAGTCACTTAACTTCAAGTTTCAAGAAACTTTTTATGATTATAGGTTGCAAAGCAAGTGCTTAACCTACATTGGAAAAGGAAGTTCTTCACCAGGAGCTTCCAACTCTGATGAAATTGTAACCCTGAAGAAACAAAATAGAATGAATTAGAACTCAATCATCAGCCACATTCATTTGCATGGTTGCCCTTGTAATAGAGAACAGACATCTGCGGTACGGTTGACCAGAATTTGAGGTTTAGTCTGTAACCATGAAAAAGATTAAAACTAATTAGATCATGTGAATAGAAAAACTGAGACCTTGAGGTCATTACCATCATGAGGAGGTGGAAAATAAAGCAGGGCAACTTTCCTTGGTGATATTTGTGTACCAGTGACATGATTTTCTTCCATCTCTATAAATGACAAAACACCATGGCTCTATCCATCCTGTATCCTGCAGGTTTGCCAGGAGGAAGAGAGTTTCATTGCATTGAGATCTGCCCCATGGTGATTTCAGCAATAGAAAACAACAACCAAGTTCTTTGACATTTTACAAAGAATTAAATTTAGGAAATAGAATAAGTTATTGATGTTTCTCTGCCTTCTCCTTCGTCTCTAAGATTTTCCTGACAGGGAATAGACTGAATCATTCCCTGCCATTTTCTCTCAGCATACAGGGAAACAGAGTTTACATTCACTAGTTTGATCCTATAAATTTATCTTTTGCTTTCAAGGCAACCTCATTGTTACTTCCCATTCATAAAGCTATGCAGTGGTCACCCTGAATACTTGACCTGTTGGTTATGAAAAATATATGTGGTTTGTTGTACAAAAATTAAATGTTAGCAACTGCTTTAGGGGCTCTTCTCTAGCTGTTGGGGAAAGCTAGTTAATTTGTTTCAAGTTCAGCACTATTTCTACTACCCAAATCTACTGCTAACGATGTCTTGAAGAGGGAAAGGGCCAAGATGGTGGAGCAGAAGTGGGGATTCGCTTGAACTATACCCCAAAACACCTCCAGATGCCTTTAAAATTACTCTGGACAAATTCTAGAGCAGTAAAACTCACAAAGGGACAGAGTGAAGCAAATTTCCTACCCAGGACAACCTGAATTTTCAATGGGAAAGGTCTGTTGTGCCAGCCTGGGAGAGGTGTGTAGTTCTGCATTGCCAGCACAGACTGGGCCCCAGCAAACCTGGAGCAGGCCTCAGAGGACTGAATCACTGGCAGCTGAGGCACTTTCCAGATTCCCCAACCCACAAATACCAAAGACAACTTAAAAGTTCAGTGGAAAATGTCTGTCAGATGTGGGTGAGAGAGGAGTGCAAACCAACCCTGGCCCCAGCACAGCTCCAGGGTGGTGGCAGTGGTGGCAGCAGTGGCAGTGGCTGCTTCCAGAACTCATCCCACAGATGGTAAGGGGATCAATCAACTGATCAGGAAGAGATTACAGGGCTCTCTTTCCTGGCACTGAAGAAGGATTCTGTTGGTTTGCCCTTACCCAGATTGGGTCAAGGTCCTGGGTGGCAGTTCTGGGGTGAGGAGGAGCACTGGCATAGAAGAGCTCATGGCAGCAGTGGAGAGGGAACCCTCCTCACAGTTCCAGGACAGAAAAGAGTGCTTGTGGTCACTTACTGACCAGAGCACAGGCCAGGAGAGGAATAAACACCTTTCCTTAGATCATACCTCCTTGGAAGAACAGATAACGTATAGGTGCCTAGAAGTATCTCTGAAAATAGCTGCACAAAACCCATGAAGTTTGGGATAGCATGCCCTGTACACTGGAAGCAGAGCCTTACCTTAACAAAGAGCTAAAAACTCAAGTAATTGGCTGGGGAAATGAACAAACAGCGGAAAAATCTCAGACTATAGAATCTTACTTTGGTGACAAGAAAGATCAAAACATACAATCAGAAGAAAACAACAAAGTCAAAGTTCCTACATCCAAAGCCTCCAAGAAAAACATGAATTGGTGTCAGGCTATTGAAGAGTTCAGGAACGAATTTTGAAAATCAAATAAGAGAAGTAGAGGAAAAATTGGGAAGAGAAATGAGAATAATGCAAGAAAATAATGAAGAACAATTAAACAGTTTGCTAAGTAAGACCTTCCCAAATATTGAAGAAAACAAAACCTTAAAAATAGACTAGATCAAATGACAGAAGAGGTCCAAAAAGCTGATGAGGAGAAGAATGCCTTAAAAAATTTTGGCCAGATGGAAAAGCTCACAGATGAAATTAATTTCTTAAAAATTAGAATGTAACAAGTGGAAGCTAAGAGAAATCAAGAAATTATAAAACAGATCCAAAAGAATTAAAAATAGAAGACAATGTGAAATATCTCATTGGAAAAACAACTGGACTGGAAAATAGATCCAGGAGAGATAATTTAAAAAAATTATTTAACTACATGAAAGTCAGAAGTGAGGACAGATTGGAGGAGTAATCAGAATATACACTGTCACGGAATGAGGAGAGTGGAGAGATAGGAAGAAAATTTGGAACTGAAAATGTTGTGGAACTGAATGTTGTAAACTAAGCTAAATAAATAAATTGAAATGTAAAAAAAGTCTTGATTTTACATGTCTCTCTCCATCTACTATGGCAGAAAGTTATCTTTGTTGACTGGGGCAAATATTTCATCAGATAGCTTATTGTATTTCTGGAAACATTCTTTCCCTTTAATCCTTTCCTTACACTTGTATACATCTTCTTCCATATCATAATAAGGGTTTCTTGGCAATTTTGTAATATCTTCCTATAATGATGGCCCAGACACTGTCTCCATTTCAGTAACATAACTAGTTGCAGGGTAAAGCTTATTTTGATGGTTTGATCTATTCTTGGGTACTCTTTCTCATTTTTTCAAAATATTATTTTGTTTGAACAGTGTCTATGATGAATTTCACCTTTGATTTATGTTAACTGACTCCTTTGTTGGCAATATTCTCCCACAACCCGGAGCTTTATGATATCCATCACTGGGATCTCAACAATATTTGAGAATATTTTAACTCTCTCTCTGTCTCTCTGTCTCTGTCTCTGTCTCTGTCTCTCTCTCTCTCTGTCTCTCTGTCTCTGTCTCTGTCTCTGTCTCTGTCTCTCTCTCTCTCTGTCTCTCTGTCTCTCTCTCTCTCTGTCTCTCTCTCTCTGTCTCTCTGTCTCTGTCTCTGTCTCTGTCTCTCTCTCTCTCTGTCTCTCTCTCTCTCTCTCTCTCTCCCTCTCTCTCTCTCTCCATATCTATATATCTGTGTGTATAATACATATCCATTTCTAGCTATGCCCATATCTATATCTCCTATATCGATACCTAATGTATAGATATAGACAAGGATAGAGATAGCCTTTACATTTAATGTTCTAGTCCACTTACATATTAACATGGCACTGTTTTTCATTTTTGAATACGTCTCAGTCCCAACAGTCTAATGCATCATCCATCCATCCATCCATCCATCCATCCATCCATCCATCCATCCATC
>NW_027187378.1:19395413-19414896 GCF_028583685.1 Petaurus breviceps papuanus | reverse complement strand
CATCCATCCATCCATCCATCCATCCATCCATCCATCTATCTATCTATCTATCTATCTATCTATCTATCTATCTATCTATCTATCTATCTATCTATCTATCTATCTAGTTTATTTACTTATTTATTTGATACATACCACAGACTCTAATGAGAGTATGCTTAGTTACCTTTGATAAATATCTGTTTTGCAGGGGAGTCTCAATCATGACTCTCTTTGGTACATTTCTATGGAATAAACTGGCTTTTTAAAAACATGTATCTTATCAGTTTCACCAAAGCACAGATCTCTGATCCTGAAATTAATCCTACTCACAAGTGTCCTATTAACATTCTGGCTTGTGGCTCACAGGATATTAGTTCCTCTGTCCAGAATTAAGGAGATGATAATACTACTATCTTCTGCCCTGGTGATACTACAGTGAATTCAGTGTCCAGTTAAGATATCACATTTCAGAAAGATGTTCAATAGAGGACAAACTGAATGGAAAAGTTCCTAGAATAAATCAGGCCAAGTAAAGATCAGTTGAAAGAACATAATTTCTTCCCTAGACTTTTCTGCTGTTTTGAGCATAGCATTCATATTGCTACATAGGCTTCTGCCTTGTAAAGTTAATACATAAATATTGTTTCTTGATAGTCCATGGATTTTCCAGAATCCAGTCAGCATCTCCCTCACTGTGTCCTGTTTGTGATTGTCTCCTTTTGGTAAGGTTACCATTGTTTATACCTACCTGTTCTGGTGAGCCCATATTTGCCAGGCATGCAACATATCACAGTTTGCTTTTGGACTGCACCATCACCAGCTAATTACTCATAGCTTAGAATTCATAGACATCAACTCCATTACTACAAGCTTGACACCTCAATTGCTGCTGATCATTTTTCCTTTAGAATGTTCCTCCCCTTATTGTACCTTTCTGCACAGGACAAATGGTATTGCACTTGGTGCTAGCCACGATTAATAATGGAAAGAAAGGCATGGAAGTAGGAAATATAGGTATGGGCATGTAAGGAACATGAAATAGATTAGTTTTATGTAGGTAAATTGTTTAACAGAATAGAAAAAGAGAAAGCTTGAAGGTAGAATCATAATCTCATAGAATGATAAGAGTTTAGAGATTGTCGTCAAGTCCTTTTCTTTAATGATGAGGTACTTTTAACCCCCAAAGTGGATATTTTTTGCCCAAAGTCACACAGATGTTTAGTGGCATACTTAGGAAAAAATATGTAGGTCTCCTGGCTCCCACTGCAATGTTTTCTTCTATATCCCAATACTCTTTGCTATCTAGTGTTTCCCTAAGGTTGGAATCAGATTGTGGAAGATATTGAAAATCATGCTAAGGAATATGCCCTATCCTGGAGGCTCTGAAGTAATTTTGAGTCATTGAGCAGGGGCCAATTAAATAAAATACCAGAAGTTGAGATCATCCCAGAGGTCAGTGTTTCCCTTTTTTCTTTCATTGTTTCTGGAATCCATTCCGATGATGATGATGATGATGATGACAAAAACAACAACAATGTGTTGTGAACCAAAAAAATGAATTACTATACTGCTCATAATACAATTGGACAATTTACTGCACAAGGGTGCCATGAATGCATTTTTAACATGAACTCCTTGGACAATTATTTCAGACAATTATTGCAAATCCTCTAATTGGGGACAACTGTCATAGACCATTGGCAAGTATCTTATAGTCTTCTAAGGCACCTGTTTGATGCTGAATACAGTACGCCTCTTTGTTAATGTGTTATATTCTAGCACAATGGACAGAGGCTAATTATGTGGTGGTCACTAATATGTGACAAATCCTGAGGCATATCTGACCATATATGATACACTTTATTTATTCTAACTCTGGCAACCTGATTAAAATGTACTTAAGTCCATGCCATGTATAACTTCAATTATTATTTGCAAAGAATTCTTTTTATGGGATGGAAAATTCCCATATTTTGCATCCCTATATCTTGCTTATATTATATATACCATGAACTTATAAGTTTTTTCAAATAAAAACATAATCACAAGAGCATAATTCAATGGAGAGATCACAGGACTTGGAGTCAGATGACCTGGGTTTAAATTTCAATTTCATAATTTTTCTTTCCTTATGCCTTTAAGTAAGTCATTTAAAATCCCTGGGCCTCCTATGTCAAATGGGGGGATAGAATAGGCATTGTCGTGCTGTGGAAAGGCTGCTGTTTTGGATTCTGAGGATGTTGGTACAAATCCAGCCTTGGTTTGAATCCCATTCCTGTCCCTTGCTGCTGTGAGGCTTTGGGTGAGTTATTTAATCTACCTAGATCTCCCTTCCTCATTTAGAAAATGAGAGAACTCAACTAGATGGCCTGTAAGGTTTCTTACAATTCTAAATATGTGACAAGGTTCTTTCTAGCTCTAAATCTGTGGGTCTATGATTTATCCTGTTGCTAAGGACATGTTTACCTTACATCCTTTATCTACTGACAATACTCAGAATTAGAAACAGAATGGACTCATATCACCAGTGATGATTTATTTCCCCCCAACTGTGATATCTCTATCAGTAGCCTTCAGTTAATGTAATTAAATTTCTTTTTTTTTTTTATAGCTGGGAAGATGTCTCCTAGGAAAATGAGCAAGAAAAAATAGATGGCATTATGCTTGCTGCATTTGGGAGATGATAGAACTGATCAGGTAATTTGGATTGATTGAAGCACAGAATGAAATAGCTGGTCAGGAGAAGTGGTGTGGTGACCAGAAAAGTTGATGGTTGATACTATACAAAGGCCTTCATTATGGAAAATGATTATTTAGCACTGTAGTCAAATATGCTAGTTGGGCTCAGATCATCCCTTTGGGCATTTTTACAAATATAACTTTTGGTTTTTATTTTTTTAGATCTGCAACATTCAGAACCTTCATATTTGAGCCTTAGGATGGCAATATATATGATGTTAAGAGTAAAACTAAGAGAACAATATCTACCTTTCCTAACTTTGAAAGAGGATATACCTTTTTTCCTCTCAAGAGGAAAACTTTTGCCCTTATTCCCATTCAGTTGTCCCCTCTATGCCTATGACACAAGAGAAAGAGGATGAAAAAAGGACCATTAAATCAACCTGTCACCTAATATAAAAGAATGAATGAAAAAATTCTTTATTTAGTGCTTATTATTTGTAAAGCCCTGTGCTAGGTGTTGGGGATGTAAATAGAAAAGTAGGACAGCCTCTGCTCTCAAGGAGAATTCACATGCTAATGGGGGAGGTAATACATATGGAAGATTTAAGCTGCAAGTAAAATGAAATGGTCCTCTATTCTTTAGGGTGCTATAGCAAAGCAGATGACAATACCTCTTCTTTGATGTCATTTCCACTGATACAATCACATAAGTTTATGATATTGAACAATTTGACAGTGCCAAGGAATTTGGTGTGCAAGCAATGTTTGTTCTGAGTCAGTAGCTTTGACTATAGAATCCTTGGGAACTGTTTCCAGACTGCATCTCCATAGGGATTGTTTCCAAAGATGGTGGCTATTGGGACTAGGCTTGAAGCTTTCCTATTCCCAGGACTTTTGGGCTCAAAGTCTTGATCTGTTTCCTTTGGGTCTGAGAGGAGATGGTTGTTAAGTTGTATGTGGGTGGTGGTTAAACTTGCCTGGTGGTGTGCTACCTTTTGTCTCTCAGGATTCCTTGCTATAGCTAAATGAGCTCACCTGCCTTGTGGGTGGCAGTTGGTTGGGATGAATGCCCCCTTTTCCACAGGAATTGCTTCTCCAGATGATGTCTGTGAGGGCTTGGCTGGAAGCTGGACCAGTAGTCTTGGAAGTGCTGCCACTTTTGGGGCTCTTTATACTTATGTCTGTTGGTGGCCAGCTAGGCAGTGCAGTGGATAGAACATCAAATTTAAGGAAGACTCATCTTTGTGAGTTCAAGTCTGGTCTCAGACACTTTCAAACTGTGTGACCCTGGGCAAGTCAGTTAACACTGTTTGCCTCAGTTTCCTAATCTGTAAAATGGACTGGAGAAGGAAGTGGTAAACCACTCCAGTATCTTTGCCAAGAAAATCCTAAATGGGGTCACAAAGAGTTGGACATGACTGAAATTAAGAACAACAGCAAAGTTAGTGTCAGCTGGTTAGTACTTGTTCCTGATAGTGGGGAGGAAGGTGAGTCATTTCTTTGCAATGTTTTCTTACCTCAGTGAGAGATGAGGGGTATGGTCCGAGAGAAGGTCTGGTGGTTTTTCTTGGAGAAAGGGTGCTGCTGTTTTCATGGCTCTTTGGTTCAGCTTCCTGGGCTGTCCACATCAGGGTCTGATGGGAGATGTGATCAAGGTCAGGGTGGGAGTGAAAGTTTGACATGATTCCTAATGCCTCTATTGCCTAATCCTGTGAAGATGATATTCTAGAGAAGACACATGGAAACAGTACAACCACAAAAGCCAAGGAGAGGGGAGAGAAGTTACAAGAAAAGTATGTGATCTAAGAGTTTCTAATGTGGCAGCACTATTGGAAATATGGCTATTGCTGTCTAGAAGCACTACACATTGTCATTTATTTCTATTATTCTCATATAACCATCATTTAAAAATATATCCTTCCTCCTCCCCTACACAGTGAGCCATTCTTTATAATAAAGAATAAAAAAGAGAAAAGAAGGCAGTTAGCAAAACTAAATCTGACAATATATAATACATACAAGGTTCCACAACCACAGTAAATCACCTTGATAAAGAAAGAAGGGAGCTACCTTATCTCAGTTCTTCTTTGAGACCAAATTTTAAAAATTATACCTTCTTTTTTTCATTGTTGGTGTTTTTGTTGCTGTATTTTTCTATTCACATCATCATAATCATTATGCAGATTGTTTATTTAGATTGGTTGGTTCTGTTTACTTTAAACTTTGTATCTGTTCATGTAACTTTTCCCATACTTCACTGAATTCTTCATGTGCATCATTTCTTATGGCATATTCATTTTCCCATACATCTATGTATCATTTTTTGAAAGAAATTTCCCACTCAATAAATGTTTTTTTTCCAGATCTTCACAGAAACTATTGCTATGAATATTTAGTCATTTAATTGAAGGGTCTTTTTTTCTCCTTTTTTATTTCCTTGAGGTATGTGAATAGCAGTGGTATTTCTGGGTCAACAGGGTCTCCTATAACTTTTTATGGTACTTTTCCCTTTGGATAATAACTTGATCCTGACATTAAGAAAGATCGCTACTCCAAAGCACCTGGTGTAATCAAGGTGGATCCTGATGTTTTGATGTTTGCCGGTAAATGCTTAGTGCTGATTTAGTCTCAACTCTAAGTTTTCAGTATTTAGTAGCCCAGGTGATCAGTGGTACACTTAACCACCTGGATTCTATTCCCTAGTGGTTTCTTCCCTGCCTTCATATCCCATTTGGTTCAGGCGAGTAGTAAATGTTTCAGCTCCCCTGCAGAAGCAAGGCCGTTAGCCAAATTGCTTAAGCTTTAGCACATTTGTAGAAGATGATTTTTCCTTTTTTTCCCTCCTTTTTTTGGTTTCAGGCATTTTTCCAAATGACTATAATTTGCACGTTTCAGCTCAAAAACTGCAACTCTTTTGTCCCTTAATGGTTTCTATTTTAATCAAGCCATCTATCAATGACAAGAGGTGAACCAGAGCTGCGGATTGCTTCATTGCTGGAGTGAAATGTAGGGCCCCTCTGGGGGGCAGAGGTGTTAGTGTTTCCCTAATGAAGTGTAGTGAGCACTGTCATTTTAAACTTGCCTAGACAAAATTAGAGAAGATGAGATCTTGAAGAAACCCAAGAAAACATCTAGGCCATCCAATCCAACTCCCTCATTTTACACATGAGAAAACTGAGTAAGTATCAGTATTGGGACTAAGATCTAGGTTTCCTAATTTCAAATAGAGGATTATAGGAACCTAGATTTAGAACTGGGAGAGACTATAGGAGTCACCAATTCTAATGCCCCATTTTATAGCTAAGGAGATTGAGACCTAGAGGGGGGAAGTGATTACATTACATTGCTCATGTTGTGACTTCAGAAGGAATGCAGAGGGAAAGAAGGTGATTATGGTTCATCAAGCAATGGGCATGATGCCTATAAAACTAATAAATTATTTTCAAAAAAGAACATAACTATTGGGGTCAGCAAAATTCCATGTCCCATGGCTGGTATGATATTTATTATATCTGGTAAGTGCTCTACCAGTCATACTTGGAAAATTACTACAGGGGAGCTGAAGAATCTACCTATTTCTCCTACCTTCATGTATGTACTTTGAGGTATTTCTCCAAGAAAATAAGAAAGCACTTAGGATAAACCTACTAATCTCTGGTTTATTAACCATTAAGAATTGTTGGGCTCAGAGTAGATTTTAGAAATGCCCACTTAGAGAGGTCAGAGGAAAAAAAGAAACAAACAAAAAACCACTTTATCTCATACCCAGTAATCTTCAATATCTTCCACTGAGAAATGAAAAAGAAGATTGTGAGTCTAGCAGATATAAAAGGTTGCTATTTATCTATTAGTTTGATAGCAGGCAATGCATTGACTTATGGATAATGGCACATACCCATGAAACTGTGGTATAGAGGAAAGAGCGCTTCATCAAGTATGAGTGACTAAATTCAAATTCTAACTGTCATATACTACTGTGTGACCTTGAGGAAGACGTTAAACCTTCTTAGCTTTAAATTTTTTCATCTGTAAAATGAAAGGGTTAGACGAGATGATTTCTAACTTTCCTTCTAGCATTAAATCCTATGAGTCTATCAAACTTTTTCTTAAATAATTTTTTAATCAGTAAGGCACTTACACAAACACACACAATGTTGTACTCATATACAGTATTATTCTAAAACACACTACTATAGACTAGCCATCAGATTGAATTGTATACTTACATGTAACCACATATTCACATAGATTTCCATGCTTAGTGTTCCTGAATATTGAAGGCATTTTGCCAAAGTACCCCCCAAAAGAATGCTTCAGAGATGCTGGAATCAGTGATTTAACTCTTCATATCCTAGCTCTCTAAGGAAATTTTAAGTTTAGGGAATGTCTTGAATAGAAAATACTATTTATCAGCTTTGCCTGTGTTGGGAGGTGCCTCTTTCTTATGGACAAATAATCTTACCATAAAGGTTTAATTCCTTTCTATGACATGTAGCATAGATTGAATGAGTTTCTTGGTTAATCCACCAATCACAGAGGCTCTGATTCCAAGTAAATCTTCTTGGATGAAACTATGTATCAATTGTAAAATCCAGGAAATGTGATACAGAGTAGACATAACAAGAATAAGAGACCCTGGTAAGTGTGCCAAATCCCAAAGAGAACCAGTAATGGGAAGGAAGTCATCAGAAAGGAATAGCAAAGATATTTCTTTTCCATCTTCAAGTAGATACATGGTAGTTTTTCTTAATGCTGTCTCAACAAAGCCTAAGAGAAATGTTTTGTAATCTGCTTTTTCCTGTCCCAATGATTCATTCAATTAAATCAAAGGAATATAACTCACATCTCACAACTGATAGCATAATGTACATTTAAACTTAAGCATCTGATTATGAATCAGATAATGTTAACCTGTAATTAAATTTTATCATCCTGACAGGTGCAACATAAAGATTATGGTAATACATAAAGTTATTAATTAAATCTAATTAGTTCAATGAACAAATGGCAAATAGAAGTAGGAAAGAAGCTTTATAAGTTATTCAAGAGAAGCAAGACCAAGTTGAATTTTGATAAACTTGAAGTTTAGGATTTGACAGAACCAGTCACAAATCTATTAAGTGTCTTGGGTAAGATTTGAATTCATGAAGAGTCTTGCTGACTCCAGGCCTGGTCTCCTATCTCATATGATGTCCATATGATGGATACTCTCTATCAAACTTGACAACACATATCCAATTCTGGTTACTCATATAAGCATTGAGTGAACCATCAGAAAAAAAACGTAATAAGCATTTTAAAGAGAGATGGGAGGCTGTTAAAAACAAAATTCTGAAAACAGAAGCAACTGATCCTGGCTAGAGAGGAAAGGGGAAGCTATCTAAAGATACTAAGATTGGGGTGCTTATGTGGCACAGTGAATAGAGCACCAGCCCTGGAGTCAGGGGGACCTGAGTTCAAATGCATCCTCAGACACTTAACACAAAACTAGCCATGTGACCTTGGGCAAGTCACTTAACCCTAGTTGCCCTGCAAAAAAAGAAAAGCAAAAAAAAAGATACTAAGGTTCATGTGCAGGGAAATAATCGATAAATCTGGAACTTAAAGTCATGTAGAGAAGATGGAATCAAAGGCAGGTTGCAGAAGGAAAATATGACAGTGACAACAGAGCCCTGTAAAAAGGCCAAGAAGGCTCAAGCATAAAAGGAATTGAGGCTTTGGACAATGTTAGAAAAAAAGAAAGGAGAATTATAGCTATATAAAGGACATGAGGAAGATCAAAGGAAGAGGACCATTGCTTGGGGAAGGTGGGAGAATGTAAAAGGATGGAAGAAGGAAGCTAAGGAGAAAAAATTTCAGACTGGTGAATTATGACTGAAGTAGGTTAGAAGATTCCAAGAAACAAATTTAGGCTTGAGATAAGGAAGGAAAAACACTTCCTAAGAATTGGAGTTTCCAAATACAATTAAAGGATCTGAAAGTGCAATGCACTTAAGAGATGGTTGGTTAAAGGTAAAGTCAAAATGGGATGGGTACATGATTAGATTGAAATCCTAGTATGATAAGTAAACTAGGAGAGCAAGAAATAGTTTACCTCTCAGATTTATGGAGAAAGGAAGAATTTATGACCAAACAAGACAGAGAACATTATGAAATGCAAAATGGATGATTTTGATTATGTTAAATTGAAAAGTTTTTGCACAAAGCCAATGCAACCAGAAAGCTGGGAAACAATTTTTACAGCCAGTGTCTCTGATAAAGGTCTCATTTCTAAAATATATAGAGAACTGAGGTCAAATTTATAAGAATACAAGTCATCCCTCAATTGATAAATGGTCAAAGGATATGAACAGGCAGTTTTAAGGAAAAAAAATTAAAACTATCTATAGTCCTATGAAAAAATGCTGCAAATCACTATTGATTAGAGAATGAAAATCAATATGACTCTAAGGTACCACTTCACACCTATCAGATTAGCTAATATGACAAAATAGGAAAAATGCTAAATGTTAGAGATGTGGGAAAATTGGAAAACTAATGCATTGTTGGAGTTGTGAACTGATCCACCCCTTCTGGAAAGTAATTTTGAACTATGCTCAAAGGGTTATAAAAGTGTGTATACCCTTTGACCAAGCAATGCCACTTCTAGGTCTGTATTCCAAAGAGATCATAAAATTAGGAAAAGGACCCACATGCATAAAAATATTTAGAGCAGCTCTTTTTGTGGTGGCCAAGAACTGGAAATTGAGGGGATGTCCTTCATTTGGGAAATGGCTGAACAAGTTGTGGTATATTAATGTAATGGAATATTACTGTACTATAAGAAATGATGAGTAGGCACCTTCAGAAAAACATGGAAAGACTTACATGAACTGATGATGAGTGAAATGAGCACCAGGAGACCATTGTATACAGTAACTGCCACATTATGCAGCCACTGACTTTGATAGACTAATCTCTTCTCAGCAATGCAATGAACCAAGACATCTCCAAAAGATTCATTCAAAAATGCTATCCACCTCCAGAGCAAGAATTTTGGAGTCTGACTACAGGTAGAAGCATAATATTTGCTCTTTTTGTCTTTTGTTGTTTTGTTTTGTTTCTTCTTTCTCATAGTTCCTCCCTTTAATTCTAATTCTTCTTTACATCATGTCTAATGTGAAAATATGTTTATTATGAACGCATAAGTAGAACCTATATCAAATTGCATGCTATCTTTGGGAGGGGGAGAAGAGGGAAGGGGAAAGAATTGAAAATTCAAAATCTTATGGAGGTGAATGTTGATAACTAAAATATATAAATAAATCATATATTTATATTTATATAGAGATGGTTGATACAGGCACTGGGGCATAGAGATCCGCTGGAAAAGTTGAAAGGGATATGGGAGAAAATATGGGAGAGTGCAGATTGGAGGAGGGGTTATCCTGTGGGACTGCTATTTTGGGGTGGTGGGTAGGGGAAAAACAGGGAGAAAATTTGTAACTCAAAATCTGGCAGAAATGAATGATGTAAATCAGAAGTTAATAAAGCATTTGAAAAAAAATGAAAAAAAAAGAGATGGTTGGTTACCTTTCACTTAAGATCTTCAAGCAACAACCTTTTGTCAGGTGTGCTATAAAAGGAAATATTTTTCAGGCTAGAACAGTGGTTCTTTCTAAATATGAGCTTCTGTGATACATCATAAGCATATATAAATAGGGGATTGAAATTTGAAATAAATGAACAGATCCTGAGAGTACCAAATTACTTTTGAGGAATTAAATTCATCATGCCTGGATAAAGTTCACTGCAAAGTTCTAAAGATCTTGCAGGTCTGATTGCTGACCACTCTTGGTGACCTTTGAAATATACTGGAAATTGGGAGATGTATCCATAGAATTATATAGATACGTGTCCTTACTTCCCCAAAGCAGAATATAATAGATTCTTTAGTTTATAGGCTTACGATCTTGACCACATTCTAGAACTGACTATTAATAGGTGACTTGAGAACACTTACCAAAGTAGCAATCACTATGAGCCAGCATGGACTCATTAAGAAAGATTCTCATTAGACTAACCCCTCATTTCCACTTTTGACAGGGCAAATTGACTGCTAGATCAGGAGAATGAGAGAAATTATGCTTGGATTTTAATAAGTTACTTGACAAGGAGTCTCATGATATTTTAGTACATAAGAAAGATATATGAGGTCTCCATGGTAGGAATTAGGTGAATTTAGTTGTGGTTGAAAGTTGATGGGCCCAAAGTAGTTAATATTGAATAAGTATCAGCTAAGAGGTCTATAGGTCACTTCCCTGAGTGCTCCCTCATTGGCCCTATTCTGCTTAATATTTTCATTGGTGTTGGATGAAAATGTGTATGGCATGCTTATTAAATGTGCTGTACCTAGTAGGGATAGTTAACACAAAGGATAACAAAATCAAGATCTATAAAGATCTCAAAAGACTGGAAAAATGTACTGTTAAATAAAATGAACTTTAATGGATATAAATTTAAAGTAATTTGCTTGGTTTAAAAACATGAATTGCACAAGTATTGTACACAAAAGACAAAGATACACAATGATTTTAGAGGATTGAGGCAGGGGAAGGAATTAGCTAAAAATTTAATTTAATATTCAATTAACTTGGTAGACAAAAGAGCAAATGTCTCGTTCTTTAATTAGTTTAGGTATAGTGTCCAGATAAGGGCTGAGGGAAGATGGTCTTGCTATAGTATGCTACCTGAATACATAAGGGATATGTTGAGGGAATTCCTAATGTGGCCTTTCTCTATTCATGCAAATAAGATTTCTATCCACCTACTACTCAGTAAGTAAATCCTAAGGAGTTACTGGAAGCACATAAGTACAAAGCTAATAAGTGTCAGAGGCAGAATATGAACCCAGATCTTCCTGAATCCTTGTCCAGCTCCTCATCCATTGCAAGACATTTTGCCTTGTATTATTCTACTTTTAAATGGAGCTTGGGTTTGAATGCTCATTATCTCATTATCACCCGAGATAGCACTTTTTATTTTGAGACATCTCTAATACTTTCTCCCATATTAATTTTTCATATGTTTCACTGAAATTTACCTCCTTGCAACTTCCATGTACTCATATAAAGTACTCATTGTACTGTCTTCATACAGCATATACAACATTCAATATATGTTAGTCCCTGCTTCCATAAGCAAAGGTGGGAGGTATATATTTTTAATCTTTTCCTCAGAGTCAATGTTAGTGACAAAAAAAAATTAGATAGTTTTGTATTATTGTCCTCTTCATTAACATTACTATTGCCACAGAATCAATTCTAAGGATAAATCAGACTGTAATCAAAATTTACATTTAAATAAAATTAAAAGTTTGTTTTACTACTAGCCATCTTCAGGAAACTCACTTCCATGAAAATCAGGATTGTAAAACCTTTGGAGAACCTGTGGAGACCTTGTCTGTTAGCCTTTTTCAAATATCTTTCTGCAAGTCAGTGCTGTTACTTGAAATTCACTTCCCACTCAAAATTCTGCTTAGGGGTTGCATGAAATGATTTTTTTTCTAATGTTTGTTCTCATTTAGGCAAATCACTTGTGTTAGATTTAACTGTAACTTTGAAAGTGCAAGAGGATAGCTAGATTTCATTTTATTGTTAGACGGGAGAAAAAAGCATTTCCATAATGCAACAAAATAAGATCATAAAGAATAAGCAAAATATACAAGTGCATATTTATATATGTATATCCTTACTATGAATAGGCATAACTTAAAATTGGTAAAGGAGAACAACGAGGCATGAAATATTCACTTTACCTAGGTTGTTACCTCTATTATTATCTAAGAGTCATAGGAGAGATTTTGTATGGTTTTGTCAAAGAGTATTCTTAGAGAGTATATGTGTTTGGAATTAGTTATTCAAATTATTGTAATAACCATTATCCATGTGACCTACTGACTGAGTAGAACATAGATTAATAGAATATTTGAGATAGAAGAGACCTTAGAGATCATATGATCTTACTTGCTCATTTTATACATAAAGAAACTAAGGCTTAGCATGGTGAAATGAACTCTCCAAAGTCACACAGTAAATTTACATCTTTGCAGTGAATGAGAATGTCAGTCTCCTAATTCTAACTTTCCACTCTGCCATGTAGATGAAAGGCTAGTAACTGATAAACTCTATTATATGCAGTCTCATAGTAATTTTTTCCCTCATGGTGTCATCCATCAATGATAATTCAATCAATCCACAAATATTTAATTCCCCTACTATGTGATAGATATTGGGATAGATGTTAAAAGTACAAATACTCAGGCAAACTAGTTGCTATCCTTTACCAAAAAAAGTACATACTTATGTAGTGAAATATTTAAACAATACATATAAAATAATTTGAAGAGGAAATACTAAACTGTGGGGATCACGAAAAAATGTGGATGGTGATATTTGATCTGAGTTTTGGAAGAGACTGAGATTACAAGAGATGCAGATGAGGAGAGAATGCTTTTCATAAATTGAGGATAGCCAGCACAAAGGCATCTGTAAGAGAGAGAGATTGCTACGTGTGAGGAGTAATAAAAAGACCAGTTTGACTACACTAGATCATCTATGAAAGGCAATAATGTACAGTAGGGCTTGAGAATCAGTTTAAGGCCAGAATGTGAAGGACCCAAAATGCAAAAAAAGAGAAGTTAATATTTGATATGAAGTGACAGGAAGCAAAAGAAGTTTACTCAATATGGAAATAACATGGTCAGAACTGTGTTCCATTTAAAAAAAATGTCTGACTGTTGTGTGGAATATGGTTTAGAATGGAGGGAGGTTTGGAAGTTATTATGAAAAGAGAGGTGATTTTTTGACTGAACTAGAGATGGATTTAAGAGTAGAGAAAAAACAGATGTAAGCAGTATTGTCAAATGATGGGCTAGTGTAGGTTTACCAACCCTCTCCAAACACACTAGTGGCACATTCTACACACTTTTTCACTGGAACACTTCTAGTAATCTGAATTTTACCTCAACCACAAAGAGACCAGGGATTACCTAGAGATAAATAGAAATTTAAACTAAGACAGAGAGCTTAGACTCTGCCTAAATGTTCGGAATCATCCTAACTGAGGGCTCTGAGTGATTTTTATTTTAATCTTAAGTTTTTTTGTTTGGTATATGCTTCCTAAAACTTCAGAGGAGACAACTACATGGTCCTTTTGAGGCATTATTTTCCCCTCAATTTAAATTGAGAAATATGTGTAATAAGGAGTGGTTGATTACATCTCCACAGATGAATGGGGCAGGGAAGAAAGGGCAGTGACCACTATTGCTGGTCACGTTTATCATCATGAATTGACACCCAGATCTACTGGTTGTATATGAGGTAAGCAACAATAATTAATTATTGACTACTAGAAGTAATTTCATTGGTTTTGCAAAGAAGCTAATTGAGGAACCAGCTTTTCCAATTTCCTTTAATCTTCTGTGTAAAGGGATCTTGAATTCAGATGGAATTTTAAAAATTTTAGAAAGATTTCTCAAAAACTGCCTAGGGATCAGAGAAAAAAATAGACATTTCTCCACAGATTTGCAAGACAATCCCATAGAAAAATTAATTTATTTCTGTACACCTCTAACTATAAAATCATGGTCGGACTAAAAATCAGATGATCTCAGTTCAAATTTTAGCTATTCCTCTTAGTAGATTTGTAGTGTGACACAATAACTCTAAGATTTTTCATTCATAATATGTGGCTAGCTGTCCAATTTATTCTTTAAAGTTTTTGAGAGAATCAAATGAGATAATGTATGCATAGTTCTTTGTAACCATGAAATTCTGTGTAAATGTGAAGACATTACTACTGCTACTACTACTACTGACTACTACTACTACTTACTACTACTACTACTACTACTATTACTACTACTACTACTTACTACTACTACTACTACTACCACCACTGTCACCACTACTACTTCTACTATTACTACTACTACATCATCCTTATCTTGTCTATCTATACTCTAGGTCAGGCAGGTGAGTCATTTTAAGATTTGTAAACACATCTTTGCATATAGGGTATTTGACAAGGATTCCTCAAGACAGCCTGGAAATAGCTCAGAGTGAGTAATACATTTATTCCAAACAAGTAGAAAAGTTTGAGCTATATATACACTTGTATAATTCCTACTGGGGAGAGTGGAATGTTAAATTTTGATGATGGCTGATAAATGGTTGGCATTTGAAAACCCCTCTCAGAAGCCAGCAGGGATCCATAAGTCCCACTCCCCCCCTTCAAAAAAAAAAAGCTACAGCAACAAAAATTTCTTGAAAACATCTATTTCTTCAAAATCAGTAGTACATGTTTTGTTAAGCTCAAAATAAAAATTCTCTACAATCAGAATTTTTTTGACATTTCACATTATATCAATTCTCTGAAGTTTTCAAATTCAAAATACTTGATTCATTAATTTGTCAAGCATTCCCAATGAGGTGGCAATAAGATCCCAGCCTTTGGAAAGAATTGTGCAACAGAGGCGATAGTCTAACAAATTGATGTTTATTTCTTCTTTCTATTATTTGTCAATTTATTTTCAGTGTGCTGCAAAACTAAGATCATGAATTTATTGAGTCAGTTTTAATTAAACAAACATTTAATAAACAACTACTATATGCAAGAGATTGTGCAAAATTTGGAGCAAACTATTTTCAAGTTGTCAGGAGCTTCTAATATTGCCTTTGGGAGGTGCCTTTACAATATTTATTTGTAGCCGTGAAGGCATGATGAGTTTAGTTCATTCATTATATTAATAATAACAATTTATGTTTATAATAACAACTTTACCACTCATTCATTTCGCAATCACACTGAGAGAAGTAGTACAAAAATTATTATTGATATTTAAAAAATGAAGAAATGGAGACTCTGAGAGGTTAAACATTTTACTTATGATTAAATAGCTAGCAAGTGTCAAAGACAAAGTTCAAACTATGTCCATTGATTTGACAACTAAACTGTGTTGCCTGTCCTTGAATAAGTAGGGTGCCATGTAAGACAAAAGCAGGTAAGACACCCCCTTTATTATATAAAAAACTCCAACTTAGAAAAAGGCAATAAACAAATTTCAAATATCCTTTCTATGGTAATATAAGTAAGTTTTAAACATTCTCTTGCATGGGATAATTTTAGGAAGAGAATAATTTAAGGACAGACATACTACCATGTCTGGTATCTAGGAATGTTTTTATGTTGCTTTTGGTGTTTGTCATGTTTATTGAGAAAACACAGACTTATAGAACTCTCCAGGTGTCACTGTAAGTTAATCTAATAATCTGAAGATTTATTTAATCTTTAAAAGATAATGAACTCCCAGCCTGGAAGATACTGGTTCAACACTTTATGAATTCTTCTATATTAACACATTTTAAAGAAAGACTCATTTTATTAATGGGTCAGAAAATATCAGAGAAGTAAAATCACAGGTCCAAGGGCACAAGAATTACAGAGGATTCATAACATTACAGAATATTTAATCTCTAAAAGACACTAGATATCACAGAATAACAGAATTTCAGAATTTGAGGTTCATTCAATAACCATTTAATTCAAACCATACCTGAAAAAAATCTGTAAGCAACATACTTGAAGACTTTCAATCAGAAGGATCTTAGAACAACCTCCTGAGGCACACATTCCACGTTGGCATAGCTCTAATTGCTTTTTAAAGAAGTCCTTCCTTGCATTAATTTTAAATTTTTCCTTTTTTGTACATTCTGCTCATTGACACTAGTTCCTTTCCCTCCCTCCACCACTCCCCAGGGCAAACAGAACAAATCCAATCTCTTTCTGATGATTGAGATTTCCCCTCTAAGGTTATCTTCCATTTGCTCTGTGTTTACCTAGTATGTTCCTACTTATTCACATTTTTTGTTTCTCCCATTAGAATTTAAGCTACTTCAGAGTTAAGTACCTTGTTTTTGCCTTTCTTGGTATCTCCAAATGCCTAACACATCGTGCTTAATACATAGTAAGCACTTATAGGCTTATTTACTGAATGACAGATAGCTCTTCAAATATGTAACTTAGTTGATGATAACTATTACATTCCCTCTAATATGCTTCAGGACAAAATATTTCAGTCCTTTCAGATGGTCAAATTGGTATGAACTCAATTCTGTTCACCATCCTAGTGGCTTTTAGTTAGCTGTTGGCTCATTCTCACTAAAGTCTTAGCTAATACTTATTAGATATCAGCTATTGCACATCATTTACATTTTTCTCAATACCATTTTAATTATTAAACTATTTTTTCAATTTTTCTCCCTTTCCCACTCCCTATAAAGTGAGTAAAATCACAGGTCCAAGGGCACAGGAATTACAGAGGATTCATAACCTTATAGAATGTTTGATCTCTAAAAGATACTAGATATCCCAAAATAACAGAATTTCAGAGTTTGAGGATAATTCAGTAACCATTTAAATCAAACCATGCCTGAAAAAATATCTCTAAGCAACATACCTGAAGATTTTCAGTCAGGAGCATTGTATAGCAACCTCCTGAGGCATGCATTCCACTTTGGTGTAGCTAAACATGAGCAGGCCATTGGTAATGAATATTTCTCCAGCTATTTAAGTTGCTCTTCATTTTTTTTTAAGGAAAAATTTTGTAAATTTAATCTTTGCAAGGATTTTGTGGGCTTTGGTATATTGACTACTGGTTATTTTATTAATTTCATAGCTATTTTGAATGGTATTTTCTTTTCTATTATTACCCCTTGGATTTTGTTATTATGGCAAATGCAAAAGAGTTTCATTTTTGTGGCTTTATTTTTGTAGCATACTGAGACTAACGTCTAAATTAGTATCTTTACTGATGCCTTAGGATTTTCTAGGTAAACTGTCGTGCCATCAGCAAAAAGGGATAATTTTAATTTATTTTTTACATATCCTCCCATATTTAATTTCATTCTCCTGCCTGTTATTATTAGAAGGATATAAAACCATAGTGGAGAGAGTGGGCATCCTTGCTCTACTTGTGTATTTATTGAGAAAGATTCTAGTCGGCAACTAGATGGCCTGGTGGATAGAGTCCTGGAGCTGGAATGAGGAAGACCTGAATACAAATCCAGTCACAGACACTTACCAGCTGCATGATCCTGGGCCTGTTTCCTCATCTAAAAAAACAGAGATGGCAATATCACTTACCTCCCAGGGTTGTTCTAAGAATATAATGAGGTAATGTCTGTGAAGCGCTTTGCAAATCTTAAAGGCCCATATAAATTCTACTTGTTATCATAAGTGTGTCCCTATTTCATATGTGGCTTGATTTTGGTTTTAGAGAAATGCTTTTGATGATATTTTAAAAACACTCCTCTGTGACTATCCTTTGTAGTTTTTTTTTTTTACAAAAATGAATGTTATACTTTGCCAAAGTTTTTTCTGCATCAATTAATATAATTATGTGATTTTAGATGTTTTTTGTCATAAATATGATTAACTTTATAGACTGTTTTGCTAATGTTGAGCCATCATTTCATAACAGGTATAAATTCTACTTGGTCATGATAAATGAATTATTGGACAAATTTCTGTGGTCTGACAGGGTTCCTCTATTTAGTTGTCATATTCTGAAATTCCTACCTTATAAATTGAACTTCAGGAATTGTTAAATCTTTCAGGGTCTTTATGAGTTATATACTCACTTCAAAAGATATGTAATCTCATTGTGAATATTTTCTTCAGTGATACTGGTCATAATGTATTTATACCTTCTCATTTCACAATGTTTGGTCAATTATACAAATCTTTCATAGATAATAGGAAAGAAGAAGGGAGAGAAGATGGGAGGATACAGCAGACAAATATCCTATATTCAGGTTTTTCTTGAAGAGAGGAGAGGTCTTCTCTTAAACAATGGTTCCTATATGTGAAATCACAATGATAGCTAGCATTTACTTAGCACATTAAACTTTGCAAAGCACATTATGAATATAATCCCATTCTATCCTTACAGCTGTGAGAGGTAGGTGCTATTATCTATATTTTACAGATGAGGAAACTGAGAAAGACAGAGGGTAAGTGACTTAGCCTGAGTCACATATCGAGTAAGTGTCTGAAATAAAGATTTGAACTTCGGACTTTCAGATTTTAAGATCAGCACTGTTCCCTCCATCCCTTCCCTAGGTAAAAGCATCCCCAATATCCTCACATTTCTCACCTAATTTTGGCTGAACCTTTCTTTTAAGCTTATTTCACTTTGGCTTTTTTCAAGTTTATTGGTATGTGTAGCTTCTTCCCTGTTAAATTGAAGGCAGGCTCTGGGTGATACAATGCCTTCCTTATATGCAGACTTGTTATCGATTTTGGCCCTCATAATGTGGCTAAGTGTGTTGAGATAATTTTTATTCAGAAACAGGTTAGAGTGTGGAGACTTTAAAGCATCTTCCAACTCTTAGATTCGATAATTTTCCTCCTCTCTGATTCCATTTGCTTCATCATTCTTGACTGTGCAGTAGTAAGGAAAAGAAATTGATTTAGAGTGAGAAGGTCTGAATGTGGATCCTGGTTTGCCTAAGGTCACACAGATGGCAAATGGCAATGTTACCTCTCTGACTTTAATTTCCTTATCCATAAAATGAGGAAAACATAACTTGGTGCTGTACTTTTGTGAATATTGTTCAATTAATGGTGTTACGAAGTAGGAATTTGACTATATACTACCTATTGAAGATCTATCAGTTAAAATCTATGAGGTTTTTTTCCTCCCTCCCTACCTCTTTGTCTCCCTCCTTCCCTCCTTCCTTCCTTCCTTCCTTCCTTCCTTCCTTCCTTCCTTCCTTCC
>NW_027187378.1:19292974-19395403 GCF_028583685.1 Petaurus breviceps papuanus | reverse complement strand
TCCTTCCTTCCTTCCTTCCTTCCTTCCTTCCTTCCTTCCTTCCTTCCTTCCTTCCTTCCTTCCTTCCTTCCTTCCTTCCTTCCTTCCTTCCTTCCTTCCTTCCTTTCTTATTTTCTTCCTTCCTTCTTTCCTTCCTCCCTCCCTCCCTCCCTCCCTTCCTTCCTTCTTCCTTCCTTTCTCCTCTCTTCTTTTTCTCCACTCTGCTTTGTTATTAGGAACTGGCCAAATCTATTAAGGATTAGATTGTAGCCCCCAAACCAATTTTCATGTGGAGGATGATATCAACCCTATTTTTCAAAGTACACATCTCCATTCTTCTAATAGATAGATAATTAACGTGTGTTACCTTTCTCTGTGGAATAGTGACATTTAAAAAATGAAAGCAATGATAGATATTCATAAGTCAGCCATTATTAAGCAGCTTCTACTTTTGAAAAATGATACTCAGAATATGCCAAATGTTTCTTTGTAAACAACCATGCCTGGAATGATGATAAACATTTCTGTACCGTCAACCTAATGAACTTCTTCTTCCTGTATAGCTCTCTTCAGAAGACAGATTTTGAAAGTAGACCTTTGCTGATTATTGCGAAGAAATAACACTCTTTCAAATAAGTTATTGTCTAAAATATCTTCCAGGAAAATTGATCTTTAGGAGTGAAATGGTAGATTAAGTCCTAATGTGGGAACTGAAGGCAAGTATAACTTGAATAACCTTGAAGAAGAGGTAGAAGTAGTCAGACAGAAATGTATGTGATAATAATAATAAATTTTTTGCCTGTTTCCATGGAGAAAAGGGTGTAATGATACCTACTTCTAAATAGTGCTAGCATAGTGAGATGTCTTCTCTAAAAGCCTCATCTTGGCCTTATTACTGAATATAGAAATCTTTGTAGAATAACATGGCCCATCATCACTGTTACCCCAGAACTTGAGAATCCACAGGATTGAAAAGGACAATAAAAGGCCATCTATCCATTCCTTCTTTCTCTCCCTTGCCAGACTGAGTGTATACCATTCCAGAAAGATTGGAACTTTTCTTCTTTCCCTGACAAAATTTCCAGACAAATGAACATGTTATCTTCCCTCAATAATGTAGCTGTCTTACAACTGAAACCATCAGAAAGTTCTTCCTTATGCCTGTCCAGCATCTTGCTACAGTGTGTTTGTTTCCTCTTTTTGTATTGTAGATGCAGTGTCCTAGTTCTTCAGGAAATATATAAGACAAATAAAGAAGAAAAAATGAAATTGAAATCTGAATACTTAGGTTTAAGTCCTTGATCAGCCACTTTCTAGTGGTATGGAATCATTCACTTTCTGACTCTGGACCTTCTTTTCCTTATCATATATAATTGAAGTTAGGAAGATATAATCAAAAAGGATTTGGCAACAGACTAATTACAGGGGGTGAGATGAAGTAAGGCATCAAGGATGCCATATAGTTTTTGAGACTAGCTGAATGGGGGAATTGTGATGCCCTCAATCATTATATGAAAGACAGGAAAAAAGAGACTTAGGAGAAGATTATGAATTCAATTTTGGACATGTTGAATTTTAGATATTTAGGTGGTATTTAGTTCAAGATGTCCAATAAGCAGTTGGAAATGTGAGACAAGATGTTAGGAAAGAGGGTTAAGTATGGATAAACAGATTTTGTAATCATTAGCATAGAAATAATAATTGAATCCTTGGGAGCTAATGAAATCACCAAATACAAAAGTACAGATAAAGAAGAGATGAGGGACCAAAACAGAACCTTGGACAACAACCAGCATTAACTGATGTGATCTAGTTTAAGATCCAACAAAAGACACTCTGAACAAGTAAGAGGAGAAAGAGGAGATAGTAGAAAACCTAGAAAGAAGAGAGTGTCATGGAGAAGTGGTGACCAACAGTGTCTTGAAAAAGCCTGAAGACAAGTGGCAAAGGCTAAGAATTGAGAAAAGATCATTATTCTTGATTATTAAGAGATTATTGATAACTAAAGAGAGCAATTTCAATTGAATATAGATGTTGGAAGCCAGATTTCAGGGTTAAAAAAATGAAAAGAAAGGATGCAAAGGTATCAATTTTATGTGGCTTTTTCAAAGAGAAGAAGTAAAAGAGCAGATACAGGAGAATAATCTATATAATCATATAAACAAAAATAACTTTTAAATATTTAAGAACTCTGATCAATGCAACAATTAATATAATGACTGATGATAAAGTATGCCTACTACTTCTTGGCAAGGAGGTGATGGACTGGAAGATGAGAATGAGTTATGTATTTGGATATGACCACTATATTAATTTTTTTCTTCACTATACTTATTTGTTATAAGGAAAAGTATTCACTTTTTTTTTTTGGTGGGGAGAGGTGTGGAGGAAGTAGAGAGTAATAATGATGCCAAAAAGAGACAATAGAGTTAATGAAATGTTAAGGATATGTGTGGAAGGGTAGATGGAAATTCAGAAGGGGATATAGACAAGCAGGCAGTGCTTTTTGATTCCTTCTGTCCTAGTTTACAGTCCATAGGTCCTCAATAGGTATATCCATTTCACAGTGTTTTATTACCCTCAGCTGGACATTAAAGCTCCTTTCTCTCCCAGTGGGTCTACCACCATTACTCTAGTTCTTTCTCTGTAATTATCACTCAGACCTGCCACCCCACTGCTTATTTTCACTGTCAGTTGAAACCTTTTTTTTTCTGGTCGTACATGTCCTCCAAGTTCTTCATGACGCTTCTGGAGGCAAGTCATCACTGCAGCCTGCTTATCCCCTCCATACTTTTTTCCATTGCCCTTTGAGATATTTTTCATGTTAATTAATCAAATGTTGGATTTCATGATTTGAAGTCACATAGCTTCAAATAATATTGCTCATGTTGGAGGAAATGTGTTGTGTCCACTAGGACTTCAATCATCTAATCAATATCGCATTTCTTGGCCAGAACCACCTGGCCTCTTTATAAGACACGGTGTTGAAAACATTGTGGAGGTTGCACAAATGATTAGCAATAGGCATATTCCTGTAAATTATCAGTCTGGAAGTAAGAGGCATTTGTATCCTTAATTAATTTAAATGTTCCTTAATCATCCTCAAATGGTAAGTTAGAGTAAATCAGAGTGCTTTTTGATTAGAGTTAGTTACCATGGCCACTGGGTCCATTGCTGTTTCATCTCTGTGATCTCAACTCAGGGTTTTTATTCCTTTGATGTTTAAAACTCCAAATTTACATTTCCAACTTATTCTTTTAGACAGAGCCTTTAATTAGCAGTGTGTGCAAGCATTAAGGTCAGTTGTCCTTTCTTTTTAAATATTCTTTTAACCTTCTAATCTGAGAGTTGGAAAGAACATCAGAAGTCATCTAGTATAACTACTACTTGAAGTGTGAATTCTTTCTTTAATATCCCCATTAAGTAAATGGCCTTTCATTGAATCCACCTAGGGCATATAAACTCAATACCTCATATATCAGAACATTCTATTTTTTGGTGTTTCTAATTATTAAACAGATTTTCTCTATATTGAGCCAAAATATGTCCTTTTGTAATCTTGTCCTTGGATAGGATCATCCTTTAACTCCTATATAGATATATGCAAATAATCCACTATGAGCTAACTCCCACTATGGAATCTCCTTCCAATGACCCAGATAACTTGGGGAGTTGGTGAGATACAAGGATGTTTTATGTCAACTAGGTAAAATAGGGATAATAAAAGCACCTACTTCCCAGGGTGTTCAAGGTGTTCCTGACATTCAGCTGGGATAATATTTGTTAAGTGCTTAGCCCCACTTAATAAACCCTTGTTTCCTACCTTCCTTCTCTTCTTCATTTATTCATCCTCCTCCTCCTTTAGGATCCTTCTCCTCCTCTTCCCTCCTCCTCATCCTTCTCTTTTACCAGACCCTCACTGAAGCTATCCATTTCCATTTCCAGTATTTGATATTGTTAACCATATTCTCCTATAAAATCTCTTTACTCTCAGAGGTTCTGTCACACTGTTCTTTCCTGATTTTCTTTTTGTTAATCTGACTCCTGTCTCCTTTGCTGCATTATCATCCATATTATACTCGCTCATGGCCTTGAGTATTCTTCAATGCAATCCTTAGCTATCTTCAGTTTGTATTTTTTTTTTCTTGGTGACCTCATTAGATCTCCTGGATTGAATTATCTTTTCTAAGCAGATAATTCCCAGATCTAACTATCTAGCCCTAGTCTCCCTCCTAAGCTTCAAAACCACATGACAAAACTATCTATTGGACATTTCAAGTTAAATATCCAAACTTCAACATGTCAATAACTAAACTCATTACATGTGCCTTAATCCCAACCCTCTTTCTAATTTTCCTACTTCTACTGAGGGCACTATAACCCTTCCATTACTCACATTTTCAGTGTAATCCTTGACTCCTCATTCTCACTCACCTCATATATACACTCAGTTGCCACAAAAATAAACAAGTTGCCATAATAATTCCTAGAAGAGCTGAAAATGCTTTTCAAAATGTGTTTTTACTGCCACAAAATCTCTCCTACCCTTTCCCTTCTCTCTACTTACATAGCCACCACCCCCTATTTCAGGGCCTCATTACTTCTCACCTGGAATATCAAAATAGAGGCCTGATTGGTCTACAAGTTCTATTCTCTCTTCATTATAACGTAACCACCATACAGCTGCCAAATTGATTATCCAAAAGTACAATCTGTCCATGCCACTTTCATATTCAATAAATCCCACTGCCTCTGTATTACATCTAGGATCAAACAGAAACTCCTCTCTTTGACATTTGAGATTCCACAAAATGTAACCTCTACCATATTTTTTCTAGATTTATTTTATATTACTCACGTTCCCATAGACTATGGCTAAGTAAAATTTGCCTTTATGTAGACTACCATAATCAGCACTCCATCTCTTACTTCTGGGACTTTAAACAGTCCATTTCCAGTTCCTTCTTACTTTTAATTCTCAGAATTTTTAGTTTCCTTAATTGTTCAGCTCAAGTGCCACATTCCACTTGAAGCCTTTGATGAACTTTTCCCTCCCTCAGCTACTAGAATATCTCCCCAAAATTATCTTGTATCTGTTCTGTAAATATTTTGTCTATACCTATATGTGTTTTGTTGTCTCCATAAGGTAGTCTATAAGCTCTTCAGGGGCAAGGACTATTTTTACTTTTGCCATTATATTTCCTGTGACTAGCTTAGTGCCTGGCATACAATAGTTTCTTAATAAATGCTTCTTTATTTAATTATTGATTGAATGATTTACTGTCTAAGAAAATCACAGTTCATTTTCTGTTCACCTCTGGGTTTGAAGCGTTAAGGAGGATGCCCATAGCTAAACCCTCTGAGTACAGAAACTTTATCTTCCAAAAGCTGCAGTGGGCCATGAAATGAATTACACTGTGGTATGCATGGGTGGCTTGAGATTTTCAGTTAAAGCCATGAACTATCCAATTAAACAAATCAATTAAGCAAAGTCCCCTATTTGCCAGGAAAAAGAGCTGGAATGACACATGCAGAGGGAGTAACAGTTAAACAGGGCACTGAGCTGCTTCTGCCATTGAAAAATTGGATAAATTGAACATCTGCAGGTACTTCCCCTTGGGAAGGGTCAGCATTGTTTGCTTCATTTCACTAGGCAGGCAGTTGCTGAATAACCAGTCCAGATGTGTGATAGAGGCTTGACATGAACTGTGGCTAACCAAATGGATGTTTGAAGCCTTGGAGTTCTGATAAGGGCTTAGTGCCATGTGAAATGACACCCATCAGCTGGGAGAATGCCTTGGTAATTAATGAGACCAAGCACTGTGTTAGTCTTCTTCCTAATTAACACATGATCAGATCATTAAGATATTCCTCCCTCATTTTTAGATTTTTTTTGAATGAACTAAATAGATCTGTTGTTTCTAATCATATTCAGTGATTAAATATTGCATGTCTGTACTTTTGTTATGAGAAATAGAGCTTCAAAGCAGAAATCTGCCGTTTCAGCATTGGTAAAATACTGCAGATGGGACTATAAATTTATTCCATGTTGAAAAATATTAGACACTGAGTGGGAAAATAAGACATTCATAATTTTTTATCTTGACTGTGTCAGGGATTCTCTGTCAGTTCTGAAACAGAGAGATGTGAACACTCTATACCTCCTTTTTTCTCCTCATCTCACTAAAGAAACCTTTAGGGTAGGGGCGTCCAGGTAGCTCAGCGAGTAAGAGCACTGGCCCCAGTGTCGGGATGACCTGGGGATCGAATGTGGGCTCAGATACTTAGCACCACACAAGGAAATAACTGGCTGTGTAACCTTGAGCAAGTTACTTAACCCCAATTGCTTAAAGTATATATATATATTACAACTTCATGGGGTGGCCAGGTGGCACAGTGAGTAAGAACACCAGCCCCAGAGTCAGGATGACCTGGGATTGAATCCAGGCTCTGATACTTAGCACCACACCCAGAAATAACTGGCCGTCTAATCTTGAGCAAATTACTTGACCCCAATTGCTAAAAAAAAAAAAAAAAAAGAATCCTTTAGGGTAAAAAGCCATTGTGAATAACTTTATGTGATTGGGGGCTTTTTACATGACCATTTCATGAAAAGGGTCTCTGAGCAACAAAAGTGAAAGGGGCATCTATGTGATACAATGAATAGTGTGTTGAATTTGAATTTATAAATAGCTGAATTAAATTCTTATATTAGACACTTGTAACTTTTCCCATTTGGCCAATTCTGTTTTTTAAAGTTTTATTTTCGTTGCTTTTTGTACCTCTTTTAACCAAGCTGTTAATCATATTTTCATAATACTCTTCCTTTCCTTTCATTTCTTTACCCATTTTTTCCTCTACCACTCTTATTTGATTCTGAAAAGCATTTTTAGCTTTTCTAGGAATTCTTATTGGGTTTGTGTCCAATTCATATTTTTGGTGCTTTTCTTACAGCTGTTGACTTCATTATCTTTTTCTGAGTTTGTGGGTTGATCTTCCTTGTCACTTTAATAATTAGGTTCTTTTTGTTGTTGTTCAACCATTTTTTCCCCACCATAATTCTTGACTTTGAACTTTATGTTGAAATTGGGTTCTGTTCCTGGAATGCAATAAGGAGAATACTGTTCCAAATTTCTGGCTTTTTCACAGTGCTGTTTTCAGAGCTAGTTCTGGGGGTTTGGAAGTTTTTTTATGCTTTCAGTGGTGTTATCCAGGAAGGGGTCTAGTCACTGCTTTCCTCATCTGTGTTCTGATCCTTATCCAGGAAGGACCCTTGATCATTGCTGCCAAAAATTATATTGCTCCTTAGGGTAACTGGTGCCTAGGACAGCAAGTGATACTGATCCCGAAGACCCTTGATCTCTTGGTAGTACAAATACTCCTCTCTACTCTGGAACTATGACCCAGAAGTGGGTATGGTAAATGGAGTTGCCAAACAGTGCCCTGTCCTATGCCCACTGCTACCACAAAGCTCCCCTGTAATCTCTTTTAGATCATTTGCCAGACCCCCTTACCCTCTCCAGCTTGAGATTATCCAAAGCTGCTGTAGCTTTTGCTACCTCCAAGGTCCACAGCTGTTCCTGCCATGTAGGGTCTGGGCCAGGCCTCCCCCCCCCTCCACTCAGTTTCACATGATCTTTCCTTACCTCCTAAGTTGTCTTGGGCTGTAAAAAATGTCTCACCCTGACATTTTGTTGACTCTGCTGTTCCATAATTTAATTTGGGACCATATTTTAAAGTTGTTCAGATGGGAATGTTGGGAGAGCTTGACTGCTTCCTCTATTCCTACATATTGGCTTCACCCCCAGCAGTCCTCAAACTGAATCTTAATTAAACAATGGTATTCTGGTAAATGTTTAAGAACGGGTTCTCTGAAAATACAAGGCATGCTTTTGAGTTTAATCTGCATCATTAATATTTTCCACTTTCTTAAAACTAAACAATCAATAAGACAAGAAATCAAGCCCGGATCTATAATGTTTGCCAGTTTCCAAAGTGTAAATGGTCACAATGAAAATTTAGCAATCAGTTCACAGCACACATTGGCTCTTACAACTCCTGAGTAGAAGGGAAAACATCACAGCAATTATGGCTAATCCAAGTAAAATGGGCTGCCTTGAGAGGTGGAAAATTCCTCCTTTCTGGATGACTTCAGGCAATGGTAAATGACCATTTCAAGACCATAATGTAGAGGAAATTGTTATTTAGTTATAGAAAGCAGTAGCTGGACACTGATATGCCTTCCAAGTCTGGATTTCTATGATTTTATGACAACAATGGATTATTTCCATCTTGGATATGACAGAATAAAACACTTATTTGAATTCCTTTGAAACCTTAATAAAATCCTAATTAAGTTTCTCTTAAGAAACTCCCTTATCGAAAAGAAATATCATTCTATACTTCTTGCTGAGAAAAGTTCTATAATAGTAGTAAGCCTATTGCTTTCAAGTCACTTATAACTTGTGTGTTCTCAGAAATGTCACTTAAGCTTTGAAGGCTGAAATCACTAATTTTTAAAATGGGGGAAATAATTGCACCATCTCCTTCACAAGGTTTGCATGAGGTCTTTCCTATTAACTCCATGTAGTTCCTAGCTGACAGAAATGACTCCATGTTGGACTACTGCCTGACCTGCTTATATTCTGGCAAGTTCCAACGTATCCAACAACTAACTTGGTCAGCTACATTAAGGGTTAGGAATGCAAGGTTAACAAACTGATGGGTGTAGGAACTTCATCTAATATAGGTATTTAAGGTTAGCAAAGTTTACTAATCCTTGTTGTCCTTGTGATTGATAAGAGGAAGAGGGATTGTAGTCCATACTACCCAATGATTATTGCTCCTAAGGTCCAACTCCTATTCAGCACCAATGAATCTGCTCAGCAACAACAGATATAAGGGTAGAAATATAGGAAATCTGGGCACTTGGTCAGTATACACATTCCACTGTACTCTTGAGCTACCACGTGTGTTCATAGGACTGTGGGGCAAGTAAGTCACACATATTTATGTATTCAAGAGTAATAAAATGCCTGACTTGTGATCCTCTGAGCAGTTTTGTTCCTTCTTGTTTTTTGCCTGTGATCCAGTCACCATGTTTATTATGAGAAAAAAGGGATATAAGGTATGCCATCACTTTGTAACCATAAAATGCTATGTAAATATAATCTGTTATCATCATCTTCATTATTATTAATTTTAAAGGACTATAATCTTAATGAAGTCTCACATGAAATTTAAAAAACAAATGAAGGTATTCATTACTTCCATGTTCACAGAATAACTCAAACTAAAGTCCTCTATTAGATAACAGTTTTGGAGGCCTACTTTATAGAGTGCATAAGTATAATTCTTAATAACTTGAATGAATATAATAGATGTCTCTAAAATATTTGAGGCTACTTATAAAATATTGTTTCTTTCCCGTGTCAGGATCATAGTCAGGAGTAGTAAGATCAAAGCTAGCTAGGGTCTGAACTACAAGCTGGGAAAATGGAGGTAGATATAGCTGTGCTGTTCTATACTAGCATGAATGGCACAAAGGGACAGCAAATAACATGAATATTGAAGTAAGATGAGTATTACCTGCTTCCATTTGTAATAAGAATGGCTGTAACTAGATAATTTGTGGAGATTCAGATGCATGGAAGGGCAGCTTGTCTGCATTATTTTGTACACCATGGAAATTTTTCTAATAAGGGCTATCATTCTATGTGTCTCACTTACTTGATGGCCCGAGAAGAGGCCCATAGGAAATGTGCTGTCTTCCCTTGCCCAAAGGGTCCGAAATGCCATAGGTATACTTGATACCTTTTGGGTGGCTAGGATGTTTTCCTGACAATACAATTGAATATGGAATGTTGTAATGGCAAGCAAAATAGGATTTTTTGTTGTTTTTCTAGATTGAGCTTCAGCTAATCAAGTGCCTTTGAGTCTTCCCTTTGATTGTATCAAGATTCTTTGATTGTAACAGTATACATTGTATTATCCTTAATAGGCCTAAGGGAATTTGAAGATCTTCCCTGCCCCTTGATAGGCTAAATGTAATCACATGGGAGCCCATAGGGGAAGGAGATAGCAGGAAGGGTGGAGCAGGAAGGAGTAGAGCAGCGCACAAGCAGAGTTGGGAATAGGCAGAGCTGAGGCAGAGCAGCTAGTAAGAGAGGGGCATTTTTGTTTAAGGGAACCTGTTTTGTTTTAAAGGCCTGACAGAGGGAAGGCTTGGGGATTTCAGTGATCACTGCATTGGTTTCTAGGATGGATTTGTCTTTTTGGAGTTTGAATAAATGTTTTGGTTCTTCTTCAATGTGGAGAGTCTGTTACATTTTTCATTCAGAACTATGCCAGCAAATTCATAGCAACCATGGGTGCTGTGATAATGCATTGGCATTAACATTGTTAAACCTTTCCCAATAACTTAGGCTGCATCTCTAAAATCACAAATTTATACACCTTTGCTTAAACAATATTGGGGAGCTATTAAAAAAAACCCTCTAGAAGTAACATTAAAAGTTATAACCAACCCCTCTAAAACTTAATTTGCCCAATTAATGTATGTAAAGAAGAAAAAAGTTTTCTAGGAAAAGGTGAACTCATCCTAGTTGCCCTCTAAAAATAGCTTTGCTGGATTCAAGATATTTACTTGTATCACTAAGCCTCATTTTCCTTATCTGAAAAATGGGGAGATTATTAATTGCACCATTTATCTCACAGGCTTTTTTATCCTTCTGAAGATTCAGTGAATAAAATGACAAAAATTCTTATTAACAATTAAACATTGGGGGGGGGGGTGAGGAGGAAATCACAGAATGTCAGAACCAGAAGGACCTCAGGGGAATACAGTCTAATCTCCACATTTTTAATGTAGTAAAGAGAGGTCCAGAAATTTCAAGTGACATCTTCAAAGTCCACAGACAGATAGCAAGTCGCAAAATAGAATCTGAATTCAGTTATTCTCCCTTCCTGTTTTTATTTATGAGTTCTTTGTACTCTAACACACAGATTATTTTTATCAATGTGATGCATCCATACCTTACATTTTCATCAAGCAATTACCAAAAATTCTATCATACCTATTTTTGTAACATTGTTTTCAAGTCCTTAGCTTCTTGTCAGAAAATGGCACATTGAAATCACCAGCAACTATTGTCTTCCTATATTTGTTAACAAGTCTTCTGACTCGAGTCCAAGGTTTGTTATTGTTGTTTTATTCATCCTTCTCCTCATCATTTCCCAATGAACAGAGAATAAAAATCCTTTGAGTTTATTAAACAATATAATTTGATCACTAAAATTCTTATTCAAAATGCATGACAGAACATATGCTGGGGTGAATGATTACATCTTGGGAGAGATTGGGTGGGTGTCTGCTCACAACTTCCTGAAATTTTGTTAAGTTAAATGTTGTCTAGTTTTTTTCTTCTATTATTTCCCCTTTGGCCATTGGGAATATGTCTTTAATTTCTCTAGTTCAATTAGTTCCATCTTACTCCTATAGATTGATAATGAAACTTTCTGTCTTACAAAAACACTATATTAACCTATTAATCTGATCTCTATGTCCTAATTTTTACTGAACTTGACTACTTTGACAGAAATTCAGTTCCCAGTTTTTCAATGATTAAAGATAAGACTGAGGGAGGGTGAGGAATTACATTTTGCCCATTAAACTTTGGCTTTGAATTAAATTTTCTTGTTGTAATCAGACCAGCCATTCTAATGAAGTCACATATTTAATGATCAAAAATGTAAGTAAAGGATCTGGAATTATAACAGTAGTGCAAGGAGAATTTTCTACAATTTTAAGAGGCAGAAATAAGGAAAAAAAGTGAATGAGGTCAGGGGGAAAAAGGAAAAGATAAAAGAGAGGAATAAAAGTACAAATTGTAAAACAATTGCCTGACTTCAGAAATATGTTTATTTAAGGAGTGCTCTCAGTGGAAGGGAAATTCAGTGGTTCCAGTGCAGTTCATATGGGTCACAAAAAACAGCAAATTTATCTGAAAAAGTAGAAAATATTAAATAATGTTGTTATGACAAGCTGAAAGGAAAGGTCACAGCATTAAGATTGCATGGGATTATATAGCCATCTTTCCACAGGAAATCTAGATGAAAATCAAACAGAAGATTATCTTCATGATTGCTTCATTTTTTGAAATTTCTGACAGATATGATGCCTTGGAGTATACACTCACCGGATCTTATGAATTCAGTAAGTTCAGATTGAGTTCATAGAAGATCTCCAAGATTACAGGCCACAGGCAACAGACTGGGTTTCATCAATTGTTTCTCATTATCCTTTTGTTCTGAGATGGTGGGGAGAGCTTTGTATAAAAGACCTGAGTTTGAGTTCCAGGTCTGTCACTTAGAAGATATATGACCTTGGACAAATCACCTCATCTTCATTAACTTCAATTTTTCTCAACTGAAAAATGGGGACAATAATGCCTGCTCCAACTCATGGAGTTGTGATGATTAAAGGGGATAATTGACCTGACAGAGGTTTATAGACAATGGAGGTCTATACAAATGAAAGGTTTTATTATTATAAACAATTATTATCACAACTCTAGAACTCTGGGTCATAGGAAAAGGTTCAATCTCTTTCTGTAGGTACATAGACCATTTATTTGAGACTTCTAAAATTGTCTTTCACATCTTGTTACTCGCCTGGAACTAATAATCAGCTTGAAATAGGTTTGCCCAATTCTATGAATAACCATAGACTGTTAAGAGTTGGAAAGGATGTGAGAGTTCTTCTAGTCTAACCTGCGCAGGTATCTCCTTTCCAAAATCCTCAACAAGTGTTCATTTTGCCTTAAGCTACTTAAAGCTCTCCTTTGAAGGGAAAACACATCACCTTATAAGGAAGTGAATTCCTTTTTGTACAATTCTATTAGAACATTTTATTTCTTTAATCAGAGTTTTTTTCTCTTCCACTTCCACCAATTACTCCTACCTCTATCTTCAGGATCCAAGAAGAACAAAAAATAACAAAAGTTTCTGCATAACAACTTTTCAAATTCAGGGAGACAGCTATTATTTTAACCCTAGGTTCTTGTTTTCCCAGTTCAACATTCTCAGTTTCTTCAGCTGATCTAGCTTTGTCAATGACATTATTAAAATATAATACCACCAACTGGACACGACAATTTAAATATGGTTTGATGAGTGTAGAGTACCATGGGTCTATTGCCTCCCATGTTTTTATGCTATGTTTCTGTCAGTGGAGACTGAAACAATCATCATCATTGTCATCATCATCATCATCATTATCTTATTGTCGTATCACATTACTCACTCATCACGCATATTGTCCACAAAACCCCACAGCTCTTTTTCCACATAGTGGAGAGTGAATTAACTTTGAAGGTAGGAATATCTGAGGTCAAGACCCACCTCTGACACATATTGGCTGTGTGACCCTGGACAAATCACTTAATTTCTCAGTGCTTTGGCAGCTCTCTGAGTTTGTAAACTTCAGAGAAAGTACTGGCCTGCACAGGTAGAGAATTTCCTCACTCCATAGCTCCTTAGACCAATGAAATAGAAGATACAGACCCTATTCCTATTATGTGAAAGAGGCAGTAGGTTTGTTTTGTGTCCCTAGAGGAAAAAAAACTAGGAAAAAGGGAATACATTGCACAGAGACAAATTGTGGGCTAATGGGAGGAAAAACATCCTACTGATTAAAGCTAAGAGCAGAATGAGTCTCCTCAGGACGTAGCGAGATCTTCACTGGAGCTCTTCAAGCCCATCACCATGTACCAGCAGTGTTATAGAAGGCATTCTTACTTAGGTAAAAGTTGGACTAGATAGACTCTGAGAGTCCTTATAATTTTTTAGATTTTGTGCCCATGGGAAAGCTTAAGTCACTTAAAATCATAGCTTTGCAGTATCTGTAGACTCAACTTATCTTGTTTAAGAGATAACTTCTTAACCTTTGCTTCTACTTACAATCACACTTTCCTCATATTGAAATGGGTAAGAAACCATGTGGGATCTATTTCAAAGGGTTCTCATGAGGATAATGATGACATTCCTCTTGTGAGGAAGATGTTATTCATATGATGTCTTATAAATGTTAAAGGGCTATATTAATGTGAGCTATTGTCATTTAACCCAACGTCTGGTACATATTAGCTACATAACAAATGCTTGCTGAAATGACTTTAATTTTGGGTCTCAAAAAAGCACATTGTTTCTCTGGTTCTCTAGTCACAAGTGATACTTGATGTATTTTTATATGGGATTCATTTATTCAAAAGGTACCTCTTGAGATGCCGTGCACCACATTGAGCACTGAGTGAAGTAAATGCCATAAATATGAAAGCCAGACGCCATTCCTATCCTTAAGGAATTTGGGGATTAAGTGGGAACATAATAGAACACAACAGTAGGAGTCATTGACTCATGATTCTATAATCCAACTGCACTGACCGACTTGTAATTCATCTAACCAATTTTATCTTTACTCCCAGGGTCATAACACTGATTCTTACTTAAAATTTCTGTTATTTGTATAAGTGTGGGTCTTCCCTCCAACAAGGCAGTTCATATCTTATCCATACTTCAATTGACTATTTCATGAATTTTTGTGGGCCCCAAATTCATGATCTTGTGCCCAACTTTCTTGTTTCCACACTTAGGCTGTTGCTGAGTTGAGAGATATAATGTCTGTCACCAGATCTGTACCTGAAGTTTTCCAGCTTGACCCTTAATCAATCAATCAATCAATCAATCAATTAATTCACAACTTCTGTGTTTACAACACTAGCCTGTCCTGATTGAGATACAAAATTTAGGCCAAATACTTATAGATTCTTTTAGGAGCGAAACAGGCTAGGTATGGAGTAAAGTGAACATAGGCAGCCATAATATACAACATTACATGATAATGGCATTACATGGTTGACAATTATGGGTAATTAGACTCTTGCCTTTTCTTGCTTAAGGGAAGGGGTGGCTATGTGGTGCAGTGAATAGAGCATACCCCCTGGAGTCAGGAGGACCTGAGTTCAAATGTGGCCTCAGACACTTAAACACAAAAACTAGCTGTGTCACCTTGGGCAAGTTACTGAACCCCAATTGCCCTCCAAAAAAAAAAAAGCAAAAAAAAAATATAAGTCCTACTTAGAGATATGATTCTACTCAATGACTTCTTTCTGTAGTCCCAGGCTAGCAATCTCTGGCTGGAGGGTTATTCTGGTTACTAAAACTTTCCTTTTTATTTTCCAAATTGGTCCCAAGTCAGGTAGAAGGATTCATTCAAAATCTCCACCAGAGCCTCTAACATGCAAATCTCATCATGATTCCCACTGTTCTCTTCTAGTCATATATTTATTGGTCGTTTTTTCTTTCTTTTTTATTCATTCTTAAAATTAAACTTAAAAATCTATATGGCTTTTCAGGTTTGGAAAGTACTTTACAAACATCATCTTATTTGATTCCTTGAATTCTTCCTTATTGGGAAATGAACACTGACCGTGGGGGTCAGAATAATTCAACTTGAACTTGGGTTCAAGATTTGATTCTTTCATTTGCTAATTACATAAAGCTAACTACATTTAAGCTTCTCTGAGTTCCAGTGCCCTATCTGTAAAGTAGGAATAAAATCTAACCTATCAACTTCACAGGCTTGTTAGAAGGATCAAATGATCTAGGTGATCAAATGAGGTACATTACCATTTCTTAAATTGAACACATAAGTTATTAATTATTCTGTCTTGTCTTCCCCTTGAGGCTTATGTTCAAACTTAGAATCATAGAATTCTAGACTTTTAGTTCTCAGAGAAATCTTTCCACTCAAAGATTAGTGGAAATCAGTTAGTCTGAACCTTATTTTGCAGATGAAGAAGACAGGAGAGGTTAAATGAGTTGCCCAAGGCACAGAGCTAGCAGCGCAGCTGAAATTAGGATGCAGGTCTCTTGAATCCTTCTCCAAGTTATTTTTTTTTCCTTACTATAAAACTTATTCTTTATCCATCATATAAAGTTTGTTATTTCTTTTTTTAAAATAACTTTTAATATTTTGTCTTTATTAATTTGTTTGTTTACTTTTAGTTTACAAGATTCAGTTCCACAATACCTTGAGTTTTTCAAATTTTCTCCCCCCCCCCCCCCCCCCCCCCCCCCCCCCCCCCCGCATTGGCGGCATGCAATCAAGTATAGGATCTGCAAATACTTTCACATTAGACATTAGTCAGGTGATAAAGAAGGATTGTAATGGATGGGATGAACAATGGAAAAGAGGAAACAAAATCAAACAAGAAAAAGAACGAGAGAAGGTAGTTTGCTTCAGTCTGCATCCAAAGAGCTTATTTCTTTCTTCACAATATCTTTTACATGCACATCCTTTTCTACACTCATAGTCATATAACAACAATCCTGCTTCAGTCCCTTATAACATCTCACATTAAATACCTTCTACTTAGTCTCTGTTTCAAGTCTCTCCTCACTTCAGTCTATTCTCCACTCAGTGGCCAAGTCATTTAAAGCTCTTGACAACCTAACCCCTTTTAGATTTCTTATTCTTTATTCCCCTAAGAAACCATATGATCCTGCTGCCTGGGCCTACTTGGAGGAGCTTTAACAAGATATTCCACCTCCCGTCTCTGTGTTTTTGTAGTGACTGTCCTCCATATCTAGAATGCTCTGCCCCATGACCTTTACTGTTTGATTTTCTTGACTTCCTTTATGATTCAGCTCAAATCTTACCCTTTGTTGGAGATCTTTTCCCCATCACCCCAGCTGCTTGTCCCTTCCCCTCTCAGAGTGCCTTCTATCAACTCTGTATATATGTCTTCTTACCTGCTTATTTGCATACCATCTTTCCATTTAAAATATGAGCTCCAACACTTCCTGGCTGCTTGATCCTGGACACTTAATCCTGTTTGTCTCAATTCCTCATCTGTAAAATAAGCTGGATAAGGAAATGGCAGACCACTCCAGTATCTTTGCCAAGAAACCCCCAAATGGGGTCACAAAGAGTCAGACGACTGAAATGACTGAACAATAACAAATGGGAATTTAATTCGGTCCTAGTGATTCCTACTTCAATGTCCTTTATATTGAACCACAATATTAAACTTCAATGAATTTAAAAAAAAGATAAAATATGAGCTCCTTGAAAGGAGAAACTGTTTCTTAACTTTTTTTTTGTATCTCTAACACTTAGCATAGTTCCATGCACATAGTAGGTGACTGTAAATGTTTGTTGACTAACTGATGTAACCACCAGCATTGGGCTCAGACATCAAAAGTAACCATGTACAAGAATTATCTCACCACATAGAAGACACAAAGGGCAGCATTCCCTCTCTAAAAGAGGAGGGGGGAGTGAATACACGCAGGGTGAGAAGGAGATTACTCACCATGGTGCTCAGCAGCATATTTGCTGCTCTTTTCTTGGTGTCTTTAGCAGAGTATAAAGTTTGATCCTCTTTGTGATTGTGAGAGATTAGCTGCAGCTTTCTCCCTAACTCTGTATGTTAACGTCTGGCTTGGGTGAGCTGGAGATTCAAGTTGAAACCAAAAGCCAACAATTTAGAGATTGCAACGCTCGCCAATGTTTTCATTAGACACATACATACTTCCTTGTTCTAGTATGGAAATGACTTTTGCATTACCAAGCAATATACTTTAGAGTGGGGGATCTTAATAGTGTGTATTTGTGTATATGTGTACGTATACATGTGTGTATGTGCATGTATATGTGTGTATGTGTGTGTGCCTACATCTGAGCATCTATATGTGTGTGTTTATTTTGGTGCCTTAAACCCTTTTGGCTGTAAGGTGAAGACTGAACCTTTCTTAGAATAATGTTTTTAAATGCATGAAATAACAGAATTGCACAGGAAGCCAGTTATATTGAAATACAGTTTTGAAATATATATAGATATACACATGCATGCATATGTACATATGTGCATCTATATGTGTATATATGTATGTGTACTGACATATTATAAATATATGTGTATTTATATACATATAAATATATACACATGTTATGTTATAAATATAAATATATATTTACACACAGAGTCATGCACTTCAGGTTGAGAACCCTTGTGAGAGCTAGTTGGCTGGTTGTTTTCAGTGAAACTAATTGAATATTTGGAGCTTTTCATCAGCTCTCTGGACCCCATTAGGCAGAAAATGGGTATGTGCTACTGGCTCTAATTAAGGTCTGGAACTCAAAGCTAGTAGTAAGTAGGAGAATTAGGATTTGAATGCTGAGTTTCTGTCTCTGGATTCAGCAACTTTTCCATTATGTTATCCAATCTCTAGTTTGTACTTTTGGAACTGCTGAGCAAGGGAAAAGGAACAAGTCAATGCCTTGAATAGCTTATGTGTCCTGAAATGATAGCAATTGAGTTCTCTCCCTGGCTCTCCTAACCTGTGATCTGTTTATCTCCATTCTGAGTTTGATCTTGGAAAAATCTCTGGCTCTTGCTTTTTGACACCAGGAGCTTCTGAGCCTATTTTAGAGTGAAATAAGAGATAGGACATGTTTAGAGCAGCTAAGCCTGTAACCTCAGCCAGAAACTGATAACCTTATCACTGTAGTTAATGTTGCCTCTTAAGAGGAATCTAAGGTCTTTAATCTCTAACTGTACCTACCTGTGGGGATTGTTGCCTCAGACAGTTTCCTTGGTAATGCAAAAGGCAAACTCTTCTCCTGTTCACAAATACACACCAAATGTCCCACTAACAATTTTACATGAGAAAGTCATACCAAGTATTTAACTCTCTGTAACTATTGGTCTTTTCCTAGAAACTTAAATAACTTGTCATTTGAAGTTAAATCACATTAATTTAGTCCTAGTTCTGCTGGCTGCCCAGGGACCTGCTTTCAGAAAAATAGTGCAATAGTAAAATGATGCCATTCTTCACTCCCACTCCCTACCATCTCAACCTGCTCTAGATGGCCTCAGGCTGACTACTCCTTTCTAAGACTTTACTCTCAGTTATCCTACCTGCCCATCAATGAACATTTATTAGTGATATTTATCTATATTTTTTACTCTCTATATACATATGTATCCATGTGTATTTATATGTATACATGCATATAATATATATATACATACTAGGCCTGTGCTAAGGGGCAGCTAGGAAATGCAGTTGATGAAGTACTGGAATCAGGGCTGTTGTGATAATGAAAATAACAGCACCTCTATATGGCATGTGCCATAGTTAACGCCATAGGTTAAGCATTTTTCAAATCTTATCCCATTTGATACTCATCACAACACTGGGAAGAAGGTGTTATTATTACCCCATTTTGCAGTTGAAGAAACATAGGCAAATAGAGATTAAATGACTAGTTCAATATCATGCAGTTATTAAGTATCTGGCCAGATTTGAATTTAGGTTTTCCTGACTCCAGGCTTAGCACTCATCTACTGTGACACCTAGCTGCCTAGACTCAAATGAGATATTTGTTAAGTGTTTAGCAGGGTGTCTGCCATATAGTAGGAACTTAGTTAATGCTTGTGTCTTTCCTCTGAAGAGCTGGTAATACACAGAACAGTAAAATATGGTCCCTTCCATCAAGGAGCTCACATTAATGTCCTTCCTAAAATGGACTCCAATATTAAACATAATACTCCTGATTTTAGCCAACAAGAATATAGCAAGAAAATAATTTCCACCATTTTTTCTTTATTTTAAAAAATTATTTATTTTTAGTTTTCAATATTCATTTCCATGAGTCCTTTGGAGTAGTCTTGGATCCTTGCATTGCTAACAAGAGATATGTATCAAAGTTAGTCATCGCACATTGTGGCTGTTACTGTATACAATGTTCTTATAGTTCTGCTCATATTACTCAGCATCAGTTCATTCAGGTCTTTCCAGGTTTTTCTGAGGTCTGCCTCATCATCATTTCTTACAACACAATAGGATTCCATTACGTTTATATACTACAACTTGTTCAGCCATTCCTCAATTGATGGGTGTCCCCTCAATTTCCAATTATTGGCCACCACAAAAAGAGTTTCTCTAAATAGTTCTGTAGATGTGGGTCCTTTTCCCAGTTGTATAATCTCTTTGGGATACAGAGCTAGACAGTGATATTGCTGGTTCAAAGGGGATGCCCAGTTTTTTAGCCCTTTGGGCATAGTTCCAAATTGCTTTCCAGAATGGTTGGATCAGTTCACAACCCCAATTCACAACCAACAATGCATTAATATTCCAGTTTTCTCACATCTTCTTCAACATTTATCATTTTCCTGTTTTGTCATATTAGTCAATCTGATAAGTGTTATGTGATACCTCAGAGTTGCTTTGATTTGTATTTCTCTGGTCAATAGTGATTTAGATCATTTTTTTCATATGACTATAGATAGCTTTAATTTCTTCATCTGAAAACTGCCTGTTTATATCCTTCGACCATTTATCAATTGGGGAATGACTTGTTTTTTTATAAATTTGACTCAGTTCTCTATTTTGGAAATGAAGCCTTTATCAGAGACACTGGTTATAAAAATTCTTTCCCAGTTTTTTCTTCCCTCCTAATCTTGGTTGCATTTACTTTGTGCAAAAACTTTTCAATTTAATGTAATCAAAATTATCAACATTCTTGATCTAAAGTAGCCTAACATATTGTATTATTTGGCTACCATATCATACTGTTCAATGGCAGTAGAACATATTGGATAGAGAAGTGAGAAAAGTCAGGTAGAAGTGGATTAAAATTTTACCTCTGATACTTACTCTTATAAGACCCAGGGCAAGTTCCTTAATGTAGCCTCAGGGAGCTCTTAGGATTTATTCACTAAGTTATAGTCAGATCTATCTATCTATCTATCTATCTATCTATCTATCTATCTATCTATCTATCTATCTATCTATCTATCTATCTATCTATCTATCTATCTATCTACCTGTCTGTCTGTCTGTCTATCTAATCTCTCTACCTACCTACCTATTTATCTATTAATACTAATATTATTTCCTAACTCATGTAATTGTTGTGAGGGGAAACCTTGAAGCAGTATAGGAATGGATTGGAGTGGGGTTTGATGATGGGTTGTTGTTGATGCCATTTTCATATCCATATACTGGCTGTGTCACCCTAGTTAAGCCACTTAACCACTCAATGACTCTTAACTCCCTATGACTATGTTTTATATGATTTTCATTGGCATATAAGCTGCTGATTTTCATTGGAAGAAGTGGTTTCTTCAACATCAATATTTACAAAGAAATCCCCTACCCCCAACTCCATTAGGTAGGGAGTCCAAATATTGTCAACAGCATTCTTCAGATGAGGAAACTGAGGCTTAGCAAATAGAAATGACTTACCAATGGTTACAGATTTAGTAGGTGTCAGAGCCAGTATTTGACCCAAGATCTTTCTGACTTTCTGCCTTTGCAGCATGTTTGCTGCATCTACAATACTTTATGTCTAACAAAGGACCAAGGAAACCACATGGTAGGTGTGGGGAGCTTCATGCCAAAGAAGTTTGTATAGAACTTTCAGGCTAGAGAACTAAAATGAGGCTATCCAGGAATGGGGAGAATTAAGTTTACTTACTACATCCACCCTTAAGAGGATTCCTCCCCCTCAGTGCTATTTTCAGGAACGTTCTTTTACTTCACATTCGTTTGCAGTTAGTGTCATCACAGGGCAACTTGGTGGCACAGCTGATAGAGTGGGGGCCTGGATTCAGACTCACCTTTGTGAGTTCAAATCTGGCCTCAGACACTTAGCTGTATGACTCTGGGCAAGTCATTTAACCCTGTAAAAAGAATTGGAGAGGGACGCAGCAAACTATTCTAGTATCTCTGCCAAGAAGACTCCAAATGGAGTCATGAAGAGTCAGACATGACTGAAACAACTGAACAACCACAAAATGTCATGACTAACTTAAGAGTTAGAGCTAGAAGGTACTTTAGAGTCCAATTCCTTCATTTTATAGAAGAGGAAACTGGGGCCTAGAAAGGTGAAGTCTTTTGCCTAAGGTCATATAGATAAGTATCAGAATCTGAATTTGAACCCATATCCTCTGAATCCAGATCCAAAAATACCATACTGCCTCTCATTTGCAGTAATGGCCTCATTTATAATGGTATCACTGAAACCCAATTCAAGCATTGCGACTGAATGCCTGTGGAGACACATGTTCTCTGTCAACACATAATTTCCCAGATGCTCTAAATGTTGTGGAAATGCTCTCTCTGCTGGACCAGCTCAGCCTGTCACTTGCTGAGGCAACCATTTCCATCAATTACATGATTTCCTCTGAAACTCAATGTGTGAGAAGGATTCATGCAGGGCCCAGAGGCCTCCTTGCAGAAAGGGAGTGGGTGCACACATGAAGAAAAACAAAACAAAAATCATAATAGAAAAAACCGCACAAACACCAAGTGTCTTATTTAGACTTAGAATATTTCCTTCCTGGCTTCTTCATAAATTAACACTGTGGCAAACTCAGCTTTGTTGAAATAAGACAAACCCAACTGGCTTGAGCCCAGCTCCCTTAATCCTTTGTGGAATGGAGCTGTCAGAAATATGTCCAGCTAATCACAGTGATTTACTGTGGAAATATGATCTTAATCTGAGTTTTTTTGCGACTAGCTTGGTGCCATTATATAATATGTGGTTTTAGTGGGTCTTCTTTGAGATTGTCTCCCCTCCACTGTAATTTAAAGGCTTTGAGAATTGCCTTGAGGCACATAGTAAATGATTTGTCCATGGTTCCATAGCCAGTATGTGTCCTAGGCAGGACATGGACCATGTGGAGATACATGTTCTCTGTCAACACGTAATTTCCCAGACTCTTTCTGACTCTGAGGCTGGTCCTCACTGCCTCAAAGCAACTGGGTGGTATAGTAGACAGAACAGAGGACTTGGGGATAAGGAAAACTTGAGTTTATCTGGTGTTAGTTATTAGCTATATGGTCCTGAGCAAGTCACTTACTTTCTGTCTGCCTCTGTTTCTTCAATTACGATGGGGATTATAATAGCACTTGGGTTGTTGTGAGGATTAAATTCTGGCACATTTGTTGTTGTTCAGTCATTTCATTCATGTCTGATTTTTTGTGATCCCATTTAGGGTTTTCTTGGAAAAGAAATGGTTTGCCATTTACTTCTCTGGCTCATTCTACAGATGAGGAAACTGAGGCAAACAGGTTGAAGTGGCTTGCCCAGGGTCACAGAGCTAGCAAGTGGCTGAGGTTAGACTTGAACTCATGAAGGTGTCTTCCTGACTCCAGAACTAGTACTCTATCCACTACATCACTTAAATGCCCTGCCGAGCAAACTAGGTGCCTAATAAATACTTGTTTTTTTCTTTTCTCCTTCTTTTTTCCCCTCTATCCATTATACCATCCTGCCTCTACGGAACATAAAAGCAGGAAGCCAAGTCTCTTAATTCAATTTATGATCCTCGAGCTAAATAAAGCTTAGGTACCTTCCTCTTTGGGATGACTTATGGCTCAAAAATATTTATGTGGTAGGTGTCAGAGGCATGGACATGACTAATTGGGAGGGTAGGGAGGGGAAGGACTATCCCTATACTGTGTAAACTCTGTGAATGGATGAGGCTTGGTTACCTAGGAAACCAGTGGAAGATGGAATGTGATTGTCTCTGTTTTAGCATTGATAACAGCAAAATCCTGCTTATACCACATGGGTCTAGACAAAGGTCATTCTGTGAAAATGGATTTTTCACAAAAAATGGAAATTGGCAATTTAGTCTAAGAGTTTTATTGGAAATAATATTCAGCTTGAAGATTGATGGGGGCAAATCATGCCAGTCTCCCTTCCCTTATTGAATAAATGAGGAAACCAAGAATTCAGTTCTCTTATACTCGGGAAACATTTACTTGATCACCATCTATGTGTCTGATGTTATGCTAGCAGCTGGATGGGGATACAAAGCAAAAAAAATAACAAAAACCACAGTCTTTGCCCTCAAGAAATTTGTTCACATTCTGCTTCAGGGAACATAACATGAAAATGTAAATATGACAAGGATATACAATTTTGTTGATGTGGGAAATTTAATTAAAAGTTAATAAATAAAATATCAATAAATAAATCATAGAAAGTTTCCTGAGACTCACAGAATTTTAATGATTTGCCCAGGGTCATATGGCTGATAAGCGTCAGAGGTGGCTTTTGGTTTCCAGTTTTTCTATAATCAAATCTTGCATGTGATATACTTCATCCAGCTGCATCTGTTACATAAGAACAGGTAAATAAAATACAAAGCAGAGGAGAAGGCAAAGGAAAAAACAAGGCAAAGAGCTTCTGGCGCAGGTGAGGAAAAAGAGACCACTTTCACCCGAGGGGGAAAATGCCACCAAAAGCACATAAGCCTCATTCTAGAACTCGTGACCAGTCCCGCTCTGTTGTTACAGAATGACTCAAAATTGTCCTTTAGAAAAAAGATTGTCAAAGAATCAGAAGGGCTGGGTTCTAGTTTCAGCTTGTTTAATAATTACCTCTATGACCTGAGAAAGCCACTTAATTTCTCTGAGCCTTAGTAAACTTATTTGTAAAATGGGAGAAATGGATTAGATGATTGTTAATGTTCCTTTGAGCTTGAAAATTCTATGATTCCTTGATTTCATAAAAACAGAATTCATACAAACAGAATTATTTTTAAAAAATGGTTTTGCATAGATGTAACTGAGCCTAGTATATGGGCAAAGCTATCTTCCTATTGTGCTGGTCTGTCACTCCCTGTTAAAAAGCTTTTAGTGGTTACATAGTTAGAAAAGGAAAAAAAAAGAAATTCTTTAATTTGGCATTTATGGCCCTCCAGTCTAGCTCTAGGCTTATCTCAACAGCATTCCATTGTATGCACTCTACCTTCCAATCAAACTGAACTTTCTGAACTTGGCTTGTCATCTCCATCTTTCCTCCAGCCACTTTGAGTTCACTTCCTCTTGACTCCAGTTTTTCAGAATCATCCTTTACCTTAAAGCACAACTTGAGTGCTATATTCTCTGTGAAGGTTTTCTTGATCCACAATTGCCTGCCATCTCTTCCAAAAGTGTACAACTCCATGTCAGTTTTCCTTAGAATACTTTGTATGGACCTCTTCTTTGCCCTGACCACTTCTTATCTTGTATTTGACTTGTGTACATGTATATTTGTCCTCCTTAGAATGTTGATTGCTTAAGGATAATGGTAATGAATTTTTATCATTATGTCTCTACGACCTAACATAGTTCCTGGCATACATGACAGACACTGTTAGGAGTTAGCCTGACTAGCCATACTTGGTGATTTTGTAATTTTCTGTTGATGCTGCCTAGGTGTTTAGAAGGAAAGTACATAATGATTAACCCTTTCCTCACACACTTTTAGTCAAAACAACAGTTCTTAGAAAAATGAGCCCCAACACACAATTTGCATCGAGGAGACATTTGGTCTTTAGCAAGATCACTGGTGTGATCCAGTCTCATGAAGAACTTGTATGTTGAAGGATAGGACACAATGGGAAAAAAAGCTGGCTTTGGAGTCAGAAGATTTGACTTCAAATTCTGAATCTACAACATAATAGTCATATGACTTTTGGCAACTCATTTAATTTCTCCAGGCCTCAATTTCCATATCTAGAAAATAATGGGAATTTGATTGGATGACCTTTAAGGAACTTTACTGATCAAAATCCATGATCTATATTGTCTATAATTATCTTTGGAAAACTCTAAATATGTGGGTCCAGATAATATCCATAATTACTGACTCAATTGCTTCACAGTGAAACATGATGTAAAATACTACTACAGTATACTTTAACAGTTTCATCTCAGATGCCTATCTCATCCTACCTTTCTTAACAAAAAATAATAACACATCTACTACCAAAAGATGAGACCACTATAAGTCAATCATGTATTTGTGTATCTTTACATAGAACATTCATAGCTTGTGTCAGTAAAAATCTGTAAACACTTAAAAGAAAACAATATTGAGGAGGTTGGGGTTGAGGGGCAAAAAGAGTGTGGCAAAAAGTCTCATGGATGTAAATGTCAATTTATCATCAACTTAGTAATTATTGAACAAGCTACCTGAAAGAACATAAATGCTGTCTTTTTTGATTGTTGCAAAGTTTTTGATTTAGTTCCTCATTCATGGCTTATTGATACGCTGGAAATACATAAAATAGAGCCAAATATAGTAAGAATCCTTTATGTCTACTTGGAAAATTATTCTTTATTTAAATTATGCCATCAATAAAATATAGTCAGGAAAATGTCATATAAAATGTACCATTTTTCAGGGATATATTTTTAAGCTCATTATGGCTCTGCTCAAACATAAAATCTTTTTTCCCCTCCTAAATGAAAGGAGATATACTTTCCAAACTAAAGAAAGGATAAAACCAAAACATCTTATTAACCATTTGTTGTAGATGGAAGACATCAAGCTATATGGCTCCACTCAGAATCATATTAAAGCATTCTTTCACCTCATAGAATCTTTCTCCAGCCTATGAAAATGTCACTTGCAATTAACAAGTATAAAGTTGTTAACATACACTAAAGAGATGGATAGCTTTGGATTTGAATTTAGAAATCATATTGAAATGTTTTTTATAATTTCTACACTTTAAATGGGTCATAATAGATTTGTAGAATATCCTAGATAAAATTTATATAACAGTAAAATACAGAGATCATTGACCTAAGAAAACTATTTGAAGAATTATACTTCTTCACTAAAAGGAGGACGAAAATAGATAAATGTTCTCAGAGCAGATGATAAATAGTAGAAAAAAATTCCTACAGAAATAGTTTTGAAATAAGTAGACATTACAGAAAAATTGTAAGGAAAGGCAGGTAATAATAGCACTCAAATGGATTTGTTAAATGTTACTAAAAGTGTTTTGTTTCTGAACAGAGATGAAGAAATGGCTAAGATCCAAGAGCGGAGTCAAAAGGCTCCACTTACATTATATTACATGACTTATGTTCATTTAAATACAGAAGAAAATATGCCACCAAAGAGACATTGAACAAATGATTGAGTCAGGAGGATTGTTTGTGAAAATGGAGAGGATCATGACGGAAAACTGAAAGAGGGGTCATCACTACTCGAAATATAAAGGGAACTATTTTTAAAGCTCCTAGAATTAGTGATAAATGAAGGTCATGCAAGCAAATGAAATTGCAGAAACTAACACACCAGCATAGACTTCCAAAATTTAGCACCTACCAAATACTGAGCAACATATAACCTAGTGGATAGAATTTTTTTTAGAAAATTTTTTTCTAAATTTAATTTTTGGAAAATTTTTTTCTAGAAAACATTTGGGGAAGTATTTAACAAGTAGTTCCAAAAACATACACATTCTGTAAATTGTTACTTCACATAAATATACAACTATATTAAGAATGCCTTCTTTGAATTAAGACCATACTATTTAACAGCAAACCATTTCTATTTTAACTCCATCCAACATTAAATGAGATAATACAGTTATGATCTAATATTTACATAGTACTTTAAATTTTTCCAAGTACTTTTCATGGAAATGATTAAAAAGGACATTCCTCAGGTCAAATGTTCACTGGTATTTATTGCCATTGCTTTCTTCTCACCACTTGCTATTCTAACCTTGCTAAGTATGAGAGGTAGAGCGGAGCGGTGGATAGAGAACTGGTCTTGGGGTTAGCAAGATCTTAGTTCAAGTCCTGCTTTGGATGGATGTACGACCCTGGGAAAGTCATTGAACTTCTCAGTGACTCAGGAAACTCTGTGAGCCTACACGTTGCTGAAGAGGTGGTAATTTGTATGAGTAGAGGAAGTTCCTCACAGGGAGCTAGATGTATACCCAAGAAACCAAAGGTCTGACAGGAAATACATGCAAATATACATATACACTTATATGTACATACATCTATATGTATCTACATGTATGTTTATGTGTCTATATTGGAGAGCATACCATGTATGTCTTCTTTCTTTTTTTAAGGAGAACCTAGAGCCCCCCACAGCTGAGAAACTTAATGTTGAATAATAGATATTTTATAAATATTCTCTGCTTTAAAATTTTTTTTCTAAATTTTATTTTAGACTCAGATGCCAGAACACAAATAGATAATAGAGAAGAAAAACAGAAACATATCATAAACTTAAATATTGGAATTGAAATACAAAGTTAGGGAGAAAAAAGCATGTTGCATCCATAGCAGAATATGAGGATTCAAAATATATAACAATAGAACTTCATTTCAAGAAATCCTATATGATAAATAATATTCGTTGTGATGAAAATTGTCCTTCTTTTCTTTGCTCCCTTGTGAGTTTTCTTTTTTTCTCTGCTGTGCACTTTTTTGCTTTGTTCTTTTCCCCTCTCCCCTCCCTCCCCCCAGAAGCCTACAATAAAGTTTAGATATGTCTCTATAACTATAGATGTATTCATACACCTATACATATACTTTCCCAAATCTATTCTACTCCTGATCTTTGTTTTTTTATGTATAATTATATCTCTTGTTTCCTATCCCTCCTACCTCTTTTACTTTACTTCTGCCCACTACCTTGCCTTCCTATAACTTACCTACCCCCCTCCAAGGATACCTCCCCTATCCTCTCAATCCCATTTTACATATATAAAAAGTAAACAACCATTTTACATATATAAGAGGTAAACAGACTGTCCTTATGGACCCCTTATAATCAGTTTTTGTTATGTGCCTTATATTTCTCTTGATTCTTACATGTTGAATCTTCTTTTGAGTTCAGGATTTTTTTTTTAAACAAAGTCCTGAAAGTCTGAGAGTTTATCAAATATCCATTTTTTTTTCATTCAGAATAATATTTAACTTTGCAGGGCATGATATTTTTGCCTGGAGGCTGCTTTAAAGATAAACTTTTTTGGATAGTGGGAGCAAAAGGAAAAGAGACATATTGACTCATTTTGGACAATGCCAAAAGAAAACAAAGGACTTGATTTCTGGAAAGGTTTTTCATTCTGTGTGGATTTTCTTCATAATGTCAGAGTTCAATACAGAGTTTTATTCACATTTACCCTGAAAAGAAGTTTATAACTCATCACATAAATATAAACACATATCAACTAAACTGACCTAACTGAATAATGCTTTTCATGATGTCACCTGAAATTCATTTAGACTTTCTGTCTAAAAGGAGATTAATTGTTGTGATGTGCCTTATGTGATTTGGGGAAAAAAATCAGAATTTGCTCTCATTTATTTCTATTTTTTAAAAATCCAGAATGTGTTAACTTAGCAAGTATTTTCCGTGAATCCCACACAAGCCATGTTGCCCTCTTTAGCAGGTCTTTGGGTCTTCTCTGGGACAGTAAAACATTCCTTTGACATTTTCATCTCCATAATTTTGAAAGGGTGAACCAATTTCAAGGCTTGTTGAAAAGCACCAGACTGAAGTCTCAGCATGCTGTGGTCTCTCTGTGTTTTCCAAGATTCTTGCCAGCATAAAAATGACTCTGAAGGCTCCCTTCCAGAAATGTGCTTTAGAACCACACTGTGGAGATTAAGGGAGAAAGCCTGGATTCCATCCCTATGGCCAATAAGTCCTTGATCTCTGACTGAGATAGCCAATTGGTGGCCACTGGGAGGGCAATACAGATGAAGTGGACACCTGGATCATGAGGCATTAAATAGGTCACCAACCTGATTTGTATTAGGCAGATGGCATCATCTTTAAAGTATATGACTTGGATAGGAAAGCATAATGATCATTGAGAAGGGATTGTAGGAATATTTGTTTTTGGAAAAAATGTCCTAATCATATCAGTGATGAGCTTTTACTTACAGATCTTGAATCAAATTCTATCACCTGCATGAGGTCATCAAGGTGTAAATGCTATGTCAGATATAGTTCTTTTATATTAATATATTAAAAGATATTAAAAATGTCTTTTATTTATTTTTATTTTATTTATTATCTTTTAATAAATAATATTTATTATTATCTCATCCAACCTTTCCTCCTGTCCCCTCCAGGCAGTTTTATTTAAAAGATAAATTGGGAAGTCTAAAACATATCAAGATTACATATATTCTTAGAGTTAGTCAAGAGATAGGTGAAAAATATTGAAGAATCATAGAATATCAGAGCTGGACAGAACTTCAGAGGCCTTTTATTCCCGTTGGTGCCAGGATATAACCCTCTTTATAACCTTCCTACCCAGAGTTCATTCAGCTTTTGTTTGAAAATGTCTAACAACAGTCACTTCTTGAAGCACCACATTTAACTTTTGTGTAGTTCTAATTATCAATAAGTTTTTCCTTACATTAAATTCCAATCTATCTAATTATAAATTCTATCCAATGTATCTAGCTCTTCTCTGTATTTCCAAGAAGAACAATTCAAATCTCTCCTTTATGTGATGGTCTTTCAGATACTTTAACATTACTATTTCTTCTCCTCTAGGCCTTTCTTGGCTAAATTTACCTAGTTCCTTCACTTCTGTTCTCCAGTCCCTTTCCACTGGGGTTGCCATCCTCTGGATGAATTCAATGTCATATTTAAAGTGACATATTTAACACTCAGAATTCAAGCTACAGTAGGGCTAAAGACAATCAGGCATCCACAAAAAGTCTGGCAGGAATATGGTGACCCCTGGGGAGTAGGCCACCATCTTACCTAAGGACTGGTGACCTGGCCTAGGTTAGAAAAACAGAACAGGTTAAATCTCTTGCATCAATAAGCAGTGGGATCAGCTCATGAGTTGTCACTATACTTATGGGCTAGGGGATACTCAGAGATTCGATCCCAAATAACAACAATGACAATGATTAGGATTATGACAACAACAGCAGTAATAGTAATAACAACAACAAAAACCAATTCAATGTTATACATATTTTAGTATTTTTATTGATCTACGGCACATGGGGTAACTAAGTGGTGCACTGGATAGAGCACAAATCCCGGGATCAGGAAGATCTGAGTTTGAATCCAGCCTTAAATACTTATTAGCTAGATAGCTTCAGAATAGTCATTTACTGCCTTTTTGCCTCAGTTTCTCATCTCTAAAATGGGAACACACTGGAGAAGGAAATGGCAAACCATTCTAGCATCTTTGCTATGGAAATGCCGTGGACAAAGCGATCATACAGAGTGGGACATGACTGAACAATTGAATAATAACATTGCACATGACACTGGCCTTCTTAGTTTCTGTTCTCTTCTCTCTCTTACACCTCTCCCCTTACCTTTAGTTCACTTCATCATCTGTCCTCTAGTAACTTTACTTCCTGTCTCATTGACCTCTTCTTTTCCTCAGTCTCCTTTACCCCATTCACCTTGTTCTCTCTTTGAAAAAAAAAGTTCTTTTCTTTCACTGTCTAATTTTCCTCTCCAAAAAGGGGCATAAAACTTCCCCATGGTCCCTTCTCAAAGGTTAAGGGGGGATTCATTTTTGGTTGCTTATGAATATAAGCAGACTATCATAGGTCAGCTCATAGGATATATATACCAAGAAGAACACTAAGTGGAATTTAATTTCTCCCACAGCCTTTAATTTTATGGACAAGGAAACCAAGAAAAGACTTGCCTAAGGTCCCATAAGTAACAGGAGCAGAATATGAGCCCAGGTATTCTAAGTTCAAATCTAGAGTCCAAAATACAAAATGTTTGGAAACTCCTCAACTTTTTATTTTAACAACAACAACAACATGCTTTTTCTTGATTTTAGAAGAGGATCAATGACTTCTTAGGGTGATGTTTTAAATTTGTATGTGAATTGGACTTAAGTAGGGCAGAGTTGCACAAAGTTAACAGTCTAACTCTCTCTTCCATAGTCCTCAAAGTCCAATGGTGTCACAAAAATCTGGATGACTGGTGATTGAGCATGCAGTGGATAACCTTGGCATCTTTGATGTCTGACCAAGGTCTAAATATTCTACATTCCCTCTTTTAGCCACTTTCATGCCCATTCTAATCTTCCCATTCTGTTGGGTGTGGGAGGAGTCTTCACATGTGTATAGAGGTAAGTATTTCTGGTGTGAAGGCTTGCTGAGCTCTTTTTAGGACTGCTCATCCACTTTTGGTGTTTAACTGGTCACCCTACTCTCACCTGTGAGAGCTTCTTTCCAAGAAGCTGTACCTTGTAAGTGGCCACACCCCATTAAGCTTCCCCATCTGCAGATGGGCAACAGCAAGCTGAGGGTAACCAAAGGCCACAAACCCATCAGTGAGTTAGGGGATAATAGCATTATATATTATATACACATTTATATATATATACACCTATATGTATATATATATGTATACATACATATATGTGTGTGTGTGTGTGTGTGCGTGCATTCCTTAAAGTTTGTAAGGGACTAAAGTCCCATATGTTATCTTGTGGAATCCTCACAACAACCATATAATGTAGATGATATTAGCTTTATTTTACAGAGTAAATTATGACCGGCAAAGGTGACTTGTCCAGTATGTACTTGTTAGTCTAAATGTACTTGTTAGTATATTCTGAGGCAACTTGAACAAGTCTTTGTGACTTAAAGTTCAGTGCTCTGTTCACTATACTATCTAGTTGCCAATTTTGAAGAAAGGGCGGGGTTATTAGACACTCATGGGAAGATAGAAAAGGAGAAGAAAAGACAAAGGCTAGGGATGGCTATGATAATCCCCACTCCCTCCACAAGAACTGATGGTTTTCCAGGATGCTATGCTAAAGAAAAAGTTACCAGAAGGTGAACCCTCTCCTTACTCTTACATGGCTTACAAGATCTTTGTTCTTAGACGCCACAAACAAATACATGTTAAATAAAAGTCAGTAGCATTTTTCGAAATAATGGAGGAATGACCATTTTCTAAGGCATAAAAGATGAATTCTTTAATCTCAAAACATAACCTCCTTCAGAAGAGGGTTTGAGTCTTATACAAGAAAGTAAGCATATTATATATAGCATACTTATAAATAGATGTGCTATATTATGCATTAGAATACTTTATATATATACATATATTATGTAATACATGTGTGTGTTCATATACACATACAATAAAACCATTTATATTTGGTCTTAGGCACAGATATTGGGGGGAAGGGGATAAGGAGTTCTTTTTTGGAATGTCTAAATAAATGGTGGATTGATATGATCAGGTCCATACTTTAGGATCATTACTTTGGAAGTTGTAAGGAGGAGGATAAATTAGAAAGAGAAAAAAATAGAAATTTAAATGTGTGGAAATAGATGTGAATTTTTTTGTATATTTCTCATTTTAGTATCTGGACTATTAGGTAGATTAAGTAGACTTGACTCAAAGTATTTCTTGGTGATGCAGTTGTTGCTGTTCTGTCTGTATTTTTCAGTAATGTCCAACTTTTTGTGACTCTATTTGGCGTTTTCTTGGCAAAGATACTGGAGTTGTTTGCAATTTCCTTTTCCAGCTCATTTTATAGATGAAGAAGCTGAGGCAAACTGGGTTAAGTGACTCTGCCCAGGTTCACACTAGTGTGTAAGTGAAAGTTAGTAAATGTCTGAGACTAGATTTGAACTCAGGAAGATGAGTCTCCCTGACTCCAGGATCAGCACTCTATTTGCTGTACTCCCTAGCTGCCCTTTCTTGGTGATAGGCAGGATTAAAAACTTGAAAAGAATGAGGAGAGCAAAAAGGAAGAGTATATAGGGTGAGTTCTGGTAACTGGAGAAGAGATGGGTTTGGGGAGTTAATATTGATCTTGGATGGGGCACTTGATATCATCTTCCCACTGGAAACTGGTGAAATTGGCTGAAAATGCTATGGAGCTGGGAGTTCTGTGAAAAGTAGCCAGATTTTGGAAAGAGAGAGAATAAAAATGTGCTTCTCCTACTACCCTCTTATCTCCTTTGACCAGCAAGGAGCAGGAAACTAAGATAGCACCTAAGAACCGGAAACTGAGAAGCCTTAACCGGAGGAGACCTTATCTAGTATAAGTACCTATGGGACTAATTGCTGTTTTTTTTTTTTGTAGCATTTCTGATTTTTTCCCCCTCTATTAAATAAAATTTACCTCTGTAATATTTTGAATTGCATATTTGCAAGTAGTACATGGGCCTTTATATACTGTGGGAAGAAGGTGCCAGGCATATACTTTGCAAAGTTTTGTTGTTGGGATACACACACACACACACACACACACACACACACACACACACACACACATACACACACCCATACCCACACAGTTATTGCTATATACATATGTATTGATTTGTTGCATTGTATATATTTATAATATGTATATTATGTACTAGTATGCTATACAATGAAATTATAAGGTATAAATATTTATCATAAATATATGATACATATTTATATATTACATATCATATAATATGTGTATTATTATATATCATTATTTTAGTTTTTAGTTTTTTCTTAGTCATGGTATGCTCTTTGTGACCCCTTTCCTTGGCAAAGATATTTGATTGGGTTGCTATTTCCTTCTCTAGTTCATTTTACAGATAAGGAAGCTGAGGTTAAAAGAGTTAAGTTACTTGCCCAGGGTCATACAGTCAGTAAATGTTTGAGACTGCATTTGAGCTCTTGTCTTTCGATTGTATAGTCATGGTGACAGATTGACTAGAAAGGGAGCAGGGGTGGGTGGGTAATCTAAAGACAATTTGGCAAGGTATCGAATACAGCAAAATCATCCCAAGGCATTCAAGGATAAAATGGAAGAAGACTACAAACAAAAGAGAAAAAAATGGGAAAAAATTGCAAAAAGAATGATGAAAAGTTTTTCTCTATCCAATACTAGTGGAATGATAACCTTTGGACTTTGACGTCATGGAACCTGAGATGCTTACAGAGAGAACAGACATGGCACTTTAAAATAATAATGGGAAGAACAGCCAGATTGGATGAAGTGTATGTAGAGGAGATCCATAATGGGGCAACACAATTGTGATGGCATTGGGGAACCAGTTTTCAAAGTATGCAAAGTAGCGGAAGGCACCAAAGCTATCAAAACCTTAGACCTTATTGATATCAGTAAAAAGTGATAGAAAGCATCAACCCACCAATGGCCTACATGCCCACTTTTCCTTCTGTAAAATATTTATCTTTGCTGCAAAAAAACAAAAACAACCTATAAAATAGGATTTTGTTCTATTGACCCAATTTTTTGAGTCAATAAATAACAAATATAACGGGGTCTTATGCTTTCTAAATCCTTCAGTTGTTTCATCGCAAATATGTAGTTCAGCATTAAATATCTCCTGTAAAAGTCTGCTTTTGTTTCCCTACCTTATCTAGCATATTCATGAATTGTGTATAGACTCCATATAGATGGGAGAGAAGGAATGTTGGTTGATACAGATGGTTACTTTTTGCTTTTTGTTTTTAATACGATCAGAGATATTTTCTATGCCATCAGCACCTAAACCTCCTTTACATACCTTTGTATCATCCCATTAGTGCCTTTGCAATTGGGTGGCCTCCAGATTGGAACTTTTAAACTTTGTCAAATTCATAGCCTTGAAGCTGAAACACACTAATTAAAGAACCAAATACAGTCAAAGGAAAGAGGGTGATTAGATTTATTAGGAACATATTTGATGTCCTTTATCTTCAAGTATTGTTAACTTTCATTGGGTTGAAATTATCCTGATAATTCCCATTAAAGAAGACTACTTTTTCTTTTGCGCAAAACTCTTTAATTAGTGGGTTTCAGCTTATCACCATACCTTACATACTATGCCACATACCCATACACTATTGTTTCCTCCTGTAATTCAAAAGTAAGCCAGGAGGAAAGAACATGAAGGGACAAGGGAAATTCCTATAATCTCATTACTGTGTTCTCCCATAATAAGGTTACTCATTCTCAGTTTTCTTTAGTTTGGTGGCTCATTTTCATATGAGTTGAGTTTTTCTCTTTCTTTTTTCCTGAGGAATCATTCAAATCACAGGATCATTGGCTCCTGGAGCTGCTTCCTTAGAAACAGGGGCTAATTAGCCCCTCTGAGGTTCCCTCTTAGCAGTCATCCATCTTTATCCAACTTGCTCAGCTCAACTGATTTGTAAATCAAGCTTTGCAAAGCCAGGTCCAGAGAAGGTCTTTCTTTAACGATGGACCTCCTGCTGACTCTGGCCCAACTTGCTTGTAATGATTCCTGGTTTAAGGAGCCTATGCTGAGATCAGGATGGGAGGAAGTTCTCAGAGGTATTTGTATTAAGTTCCTGGGAAATCAGCTGAAATGTGTTTTATTCTTTAATTACTAATGGCCTCTCCTCCATACATCCTGTCTCCCATTTGCCAAGAAAAATGGGTTGGGTTTTATATTGGACAGTTTTTGTGTCCTGCTTATCTGGAGAAGAAAGAATGGAGAACTGAAAATTCAAATTCCTCTGTTGGTGATGGGGTAAAGGTAGGGACTCACCTGAGTTCTCCCCCAAGCCTATCCAACCTTTAAATAATCACTCTAAACAAATTATAGGGGCGGCAAGGTAGTGTACTGAGTAAAGCGCCGGCCCTGGAGTTGAGGACCTGAGTTCGGTTCCGGCCTCAGATACTTAACACCCACACACACACACACACACACACACACACACACACACAAACTAGCCATGTAACCTTGGGCAAGTTATTTAACCCCAATTGCCCTCCAAAAGGCAATATATATATAAAAAATGGCAGAACCCACAAAAGATGGAGTGAAACAATGTTCTAGCCCAAGACAACTTAGGTCAGCAGGAAAGGTCTACAGCACCAGGGTGAAAGAGGAGAGCAGTCTAGCACAGGCAGCACTAGCCAGCATAGAAGACTGGGCCCCAGAAAACCAGGAGCAAGCTTCAGGGAAATTGAGTCAGTGGCAGCAGTTGTGATTTCCAGACCTCTTATCCCAGAGATGGTAAGGCGATCTGACAATGGATCAGAAAGAGATTGACAGAGGTCCCTTTGAGGGCACCAGGGGCAGGACTCTGTTACACTGCCTATGCTCAGTTCTGGGTCACAGTCCTGGTATTAGTCTCAGTGCAAGGAGGAACACAAGCACAGCAGAGCTTGCAGGCACAGGGGAGCAGGGAATGTGGTCACAATTCCAGGAATGAAAAGAGTACTTATGGTCACTCACAAACCATTCACCATACATAAGAGTAATAAACACACTCCTCCCTAAATCATAACACCTTGGAAGAGCCAAAAATTCGCAGGTCCCCAGAATTACCTCTGAAAACTGTCACAAACAAAAAAACTTGAAGCTTGGGACAGTGCTCCCTCCACATGGGAGGCAGAGCCCAACTTTAGCATAGAGTTAAAAGGTCAAGAAATAGGCTGGAAAATGAAGAAAGCACAGAAAAAAATTCTGATGGTAGAAAGTTACCATGATGACAAGGAAGATCAAAACACACACTCAGAAGAAGACAACAAATTCAAAACTCCTGCATCCAAAGTCTCAAAGAAAAATATAAATTGGTCTCTGACTACAGAAGAGCTCAAAAAGAATTTTAAAAATCAAGTAAGAGAGGTAGAAGAAAAATTCGGAATAGAAATGAAAGTGGTGCAAAAAAATCATGAAAAAACAGTCAACAGCTTGGTAAAGGAGAGACAAAAAATACTGAAGAAAATAACACATTGAAAAACAGACTAGACCAAGCAATAAAAGAGGCACAAATCCAAAACTACCCTAATATTTTAGAACTATAGGGCAAAATAGAAATGAAAAGTCTACTGATTACCTTCTCAAACAGATCTCTAAATGAAGACTCCTTAGAAGAGTATATAAAAATTCCAGACCTCCCAGATCAAGGAGAAAATACTAAAAATACTACAAGCAGTCAAAAGATACAATTCAAAGATCATGGAACCACAGTCAGGGTAACATATGATTTAGCAACTTCTACATTAATGTACTGGAAGACTTAGAATATTATATTCTGGAGGGCAAAAGAGCTAGGATTACAACCAAGAATCACCTTTGAAGCAAAATTGAGTACAATCATTCAGGGGGAAAAATGGATATTTAATAAAATAGAGGACATTCAAGCATTCCTGATGAAAAGACCAGAGCTGAATAGAAAATTTGTCTTCCAAATACAATATTAAAAAAAAGGTAATCAGGAAAGAGAAATCATAAGGAATTTTACAAGTTTTTAAACTATTTATATTCATACATGGGAAAGTGATATTTATACTACTAAAATGTTTTCATTATTAGGGTAGTTACAAGGATTATACATAGACAGAAAGCAGAGATATGAGTTGAATGTAATGGTATGACTATCTAAAAAATAAAATTAAGAGATAAGAAAGAAGAATGCACTGGGAGGAGGTGAGAAGGAGAGTAGAATGGGATAAATTATCTGGCATAAAAGGGACCTGAAAGAAATTTTACAGTAGAGGGGAAATGGAGAAATCAGGGAGGGGAACATATGAACCTTATTCTTATCAGAATTGACTCAAAGAGAGAATAAAATACACATTCAGTTGGGTGTAGAAATCTAATTTACCCTCTTTTTCCGGCCAGAATCATGGCGGGCATAGAAGAAAAGAAGAAGCTACCATCTGTTCCAGAATCCCTTCTGAAAAAAAGAAAGGCTTTTGCAATACTGAAGGCCAAACGTTTGAAGAAGAAGATGGCTATAAAAAAGCTCCGTAAAATACGGAGAAAAGTTATCTATGAAAAAGCTAAAGCTTACCATAAGGAGTACAGACAGATGTACAGAAGTGAAATCCGGCTGGCTAGAATGGCACGCAAAGCTGGCAACTACTACGTACCTGCTGAACCCAAGTTAGCTTTTGTGATCAGAATCAGGGGTATCAATGGTGTTAGCCCAAAGGTCTGAAAAGTATTGCAGCTTCTTCGCCTTCGCCAAATCTTCAATGGCACTTTTGTTAAGCTTAACAAGGCCTCGATTAACATGCTGAGGATTGTGGAACCATACATTGCATGGGGTTATCCAAACCTGAAGTCTGTGAATGACTTGATTTACAAACGTGGTTATGGCAAGATCAAGAAACAGAGAATTGCCCTAACAGATAATGCCCTTATTGCAAAATCTCTAGGTAAATATGGAATTATCTGCATGGAGGACTTGATCCATGAGATCTACACTGTTGGCAAGCACTTCAAAGCTGCCAACAACTTCCTGTGGCCCTTCAAATTATCTTCTCCACGAGGCAGAATGAAGAAAAAGACTACACATTTTGTGGAAGGTGGAGATGCTGGTAACAGGGAAGACCAGATCAACAGGCTTATTAGAAGAATGAACTAAAGGTCTCTACACCATGATTATTTTTCTAATGGTCTGTTAATAAAAATGCCTGTGACAGAAAAAAAAAAAGAAATCTATTTTACCATACAGAAAAGTAGGAAGGGAAAGGGATAAGAGAGGGGTGGGAACTGATAGAAGGGAGGGAAGTTTGGGGAAGTAAAAGTCAGAAGCAAAACACTTGATAATGGAGAGGTTAAAAGGAGAGAGTGAGTAGGATAAATGGGGAACACAGGATGTAGGGAAATACATAGTTGGTAATCATTACTATGAAAAAAATTATACTTTCTCTGATAAAGACCTAATTTCTCAAACATATAGATAACTGAATCAAATTTATAGAAATAAGAGCCATTCCTTGATTGATAAATGATCAAAGGATATGAAGAGCCAATTTTCAGGCAAAGTAATAAAAACTACATAGTCTTATGAAAAAATTGCTCTAAATCATTATTGACATGACAAATGTAAATTGAAACAACTCTGAGCTACTACTTCACATCTGTCAGATTGACTAATATGGCAGAAAGGAAAATAACAAATATTGGAGGAGTTGTGGGAAATGTTTATTTTATTTTTTTATTTTTTGCCTTTTTGGACGGCAATTGGGGTTAAGTAACTTGCTCAAGGTTACACGCCTAGTTTTTTTGTGTGGGTGTTAAGTGTCTGAGTCCAGAACCAAACTCGAGTCCTCCTAACTCCAGGGCCAGCACTTTACTCACTGTGCCACCCAGCTGCCCCTCCACAAGTATTTTTGTTTTCTTTTTGGAAGGGGAAGGCAGGGTAATTGGGGTCAAGTGACTTGCCCAAGGTCACACGGCTAGTTTCTTTTTGTGGTAAGTGTCTGAGGCCAGATTTGAACTCAGGTCCTCCTGACTCCAGGGCCAGTGCTCTATTCACCACGCCACCTAGCCGCCCCAAGAGTTGTGGGAAAATTAAAACACTAATATACTATTGGTGAAGTTGTATACCATTCTGGAGAACAATTTGGAACTACCGTGTTTCCCTGATAATAAGACACTGTCTTATTAAGTTTTTTTGGACAGAAAAACAGCAGAGGGCTTATTTTCAGGGGAGGGCTTATTTTAATGAACATTGACAGCAATTTTAATAAACAGGTAAATGTGAACAAAAAAGTGTACCTTTATTCAATAAGCAAATCACTGGGGAAGAACAGGATGACGCGCTCACTGCTGCAGCTCTGATTGGATGCAGCTTGGAGCGCAGCGTGCCTTTCACCCGGGGGGGTGGGGGAGGGACGGTGCATACAGAGGGTACCGTAATGTAGCGTGTAGCACAGGGGATCACCTTCACTACAGTAGCAATCTCAATAGGGCTTATTTTCGGGGGAGGGCTTATTTTACATAGTAAGGGGAGGGCTTATTTTTGGGATAGGTCTTATTATCGGGGAAACATGGTATGCCCAATGGACTATGCAAGCATCCATACCCTTTGACCAAGCAATGCTACCACTAGGTCTGTATCCCAAAGAAATTTAAAACAAAATAAAACAAGGAAAAGAACTTATATGTACAAAAATATTTAGAGCAGCTCTTTTAGTGGTGGCAAAGAATTGGACATTGAGGGGATGTCCATCAATTGGGAAATGGCTGAACAAGTGGTTGAATATGATTTTTGATGGAATACTATTGTCCTTTAAGAAATAACGAGCATGATTTGCTCAGAAAAACATGGAAAGTCATAAAAACTGATTCCAAGTTAAATGAGCAGGACCAGGAGAACATTGTTCATAGTAATAGCAATATTGCATGATGATCTACCAGAAATAACTTAGCTATTCTCAGCAATACAATGATCCAAGACAGTTCTGTAGGACTTATGATGAAAGGTACTGTGCCTCTCTAGAGAAAGAACTGGTAGAGCCTGGATGCAGATGAAAGATAATTTTTCTTTACTTTATTTTTCTTGTTTGTTTTTGGTCTGTGTTTTCTTTCACAGAATGACTTATATGGAAATGTGTTTTGCATGATTATGTATGTATAATCTGTACCAAATTGCTTGCTTTCTCAATGTTTCTCAAAGAGAATTTGGAACTCAAAATTTTTTGGGAAAAAGAATGTTAAAATTGTTTTTACATGTAATTGTTAAAAATAAAATATTAAATGACAAAAATGAAATTGCCTTGTCCCTTTCCCTCAGGTTCTGGTATATAAAGAATCTGAGAGCCTTAAATGTAGTGAAGAAAGAAACTAATACCTGAATATGGTAGTTGCCTTCTAACCAGTCCCTCTACCTTCAGTTTTTTTTCCCTTCCAGAAAATTCTGTATTCAGGTCCCAGAATTTTTTTTTGAGGGGGGGAAGGTAGGGCAATTGAGGTTAAGTGACTTGCCCAAGGTCACATGGCTAGTAAGTGTTAAGTGGCTGAGTCTGAATTTGAACTCAGATCCTCCTGACTCCAGGACTGATGCTCTATTCACTCCACCACCTAGCCACCTCCAGAATTTTTTAATAGTATAAAATGATTTTTGTTATTTCATAAGCCTTCTGAAAAGCCCTCCAGTGACCTTATTAGCTTTATCAGCCACCATTCTTAGATGTTAATACTTCACTTAAGGCAAGTTTTCCTACCAAATGTCTCTTGAAAGTGCTGTATGTTTACTTATCTTTTTAGCTTTGCTCCTATCCCTACCCACCTAAAATATCTCTTGTCCTCTTCCTTGCCAGTTGAAATTCTATCCTTCCTTCAAGTCCAAACTTAAGCAGCTCTGAGCTCCTCCATAATCTTTTCCCTCACCTCTCTAGCCCATGCTTCCTGCTTCCTCTAAAATTCTAGAACAGGGGTGGCTAGGTGGCACAGTGAATAGAGCACTGGCCTTGGATTCATGAGGACCTGAGTTCAAATGCGGCCTCAGACACTCAACACAAAAACTAGCTGTGTGACTTTGGACAAGTCACTTAACCCCAATTGCCTTTCAAAAAAAAAGCAAAAAAATTCTAGAACAATTATTTGTTTGCAATGTCAATTAGCTTTTATTCATCTATTAATGAAAATTCACTGAAAACCTAGAAGAATATCAGTAGAAACAGTAATTCACAGGAGATAACATATAATAAGAGGGAGAGTAATAAACTCCAGACAACAGATGACTATATAAATGTGTGAAGTATAAGTAACTAAATGACCTAAACATTTTAATGCAAAGAAATAAATTAGATGTCATAAGTAACATAAAAAGATGGTCTGAAGCTACTCATGACTGAAATGTGACAAATGAATAACCTACTTATATTTTTTAGGGAAAAAGAAACAGGAGTGGTACTTAATGATCATGCACAAAGTTAAGTTTAAGCTAGATTTAAGCAAAAGAGAAAAAGAGGGGAACTACACTGTGTCAGTCACATTTATCAATGTTGTTTTGGACCATTTAAAACACAATATAAGGTGGGAATATTGCTGTGATATAGGAAATGATGCATTGGTGGACTTGGAAAAATATGGAAGGACTTGGATTTATCAAGGAAGAGGTTATCCACCCTGAGAGAAACAGAAGATAAATAAGTATAGTATATTGAGTGTATATGTCTATATATGACTATGATTATTGATATACAAGTATATGTATGGATATATGTGTTTATATGCATATCTTTGTGTGTATATGTGTACATATGTATGTATATGTGTATGTGTGTGTATATATATATATATACACAAAAATACCTATGTATTGTATAATTTTATGTGTGTTTACGTGTATGTGCATGTGAGTATGTGTGTGTGTGTGTGTGTGTATCTACACTTAATTGTAGCCTCGGGGGGAAAGAGGGGATAAAGAACAAAGCAAAAAGTACACAGCAGAGAATAAGAGAAAACTTACAAGGAAGCAAAGAAAAGGTGGACAGCTCTCAACACAATGCTTAGTATTTTTTATATATGCTTTCATGAAATGGAAATTTATTGCTTTATATTTTGAATCCTCTCTCACATTCTGCTGTTCACATGGTAATGCCTTTTTTTCTTTTTAAAGTTTAAAATAAAAAAAAACTACAAAAAAGAATAATTTATTTTATTAAAAGAGAGTAGATTAGATTAAAAAAAAAAGTGTCAGAATAGTAGGATTGGCTCCTAAGAAAACCTGTGAACTAAATGTATGGAATATGATGGAGAAAATATATGAGAATCAATGAAGGAAAAAGAATCAACATTTTGATGAGAATATATAGAGGACCACCCAGACAGAAGGAAAGAATGAACAATCAGTGCAAGCTACATAATAGCTCATAAACCTATCAATATAAAACTTCATTAATAGAGTATTTCCATTATCTAAACATTTGCTGGAACTATCTCTTTGCTAAATGAGAATTAGTAGATAAAGTTCTGACTTACCTTAATGTTGATTTCTTATTGAAGGTGAAAGGAACAGAAAGGGCAACTGCTATTTTAGGTGTTATTCTGACTAACAAGGAAGAACTGGTTGTTAAAGTACAAATGAAAGGAATTTTGGGAGGAAGTGACCACAGCATCTTAGTATTTAAGGGAAAATATGGGGATAGTCTAACATGCACTTTGGATATTGAAAACACATTTGAAAGTTCAAAAGAAAATAAGTGAAATCCCATGATATAAAATTGTTGTTGAAACTCAGTTGTGTTCAACTTTTTGTGACCACATTTGAGATTTTCTTGGCAGAGATACTGGAGTGGTTTGCTATTTACTTCTCTAGCTCATTTTACAAATGTGGAACTAAGGTAAACAGGGTTCAGTGACTTACCCAGGGTCTCATAGCTAGTAGTGTCTGAGATTAGGTCTGAATTTAGGAAGATGAGTCTTCCTGCATAGGCCTGTCTCTCTCTCTGCTGTACTGACTAGCTGCTTCCTGATCTAAAATTATGTGATAGATATTGTCTAATAAGGTACAGGAAATTTTCATGAATAAAATTCTGATGATATGAGACAGATAAGTATGTTAGGGAAGACAACAAGAATATCTCTAAGGACATCAATGGAAAACTTATTAATCAACACACACATATATCTATACACATATACAGATATATGTATGTGTATGTGTGCATATATACACACACATACACAGGTAAAGAAGATGGTTTCAATGTCAGGTAACAATATGAATGCAAGAATGGCTTTGTACATTGGATTACTAGTGCCATGAATAGTTGGTGTAATAAAAAGTTAAGGCAATGCAAGTTAAGGTCAAGGTGATGAATGTTAAGGGATTTTAAAGTTATACTTAGAGGAAGAAGATAATCAAAGAGGAAAAAGGAACATTACTTGAAATGGATGAAATAATAAAGGATGATGGAGAAATTGTGGAATTATTCAAGTCTTACTTTGCTTACAAGGAGAAGAATCCTCAAAATGGGAAAGATAGAAAAAAAGTATTAATGGTTCATCAAAATCCAAAACAAATGAGAAGATGATAAGAGATGATCTAACTCTTGACACTTGGTGAATTGAAGTTAACAGCCCTGAATCAACTACATTTAGGAATACTAAAAGAACTGGCAGATATGATGGCTGAGTTGTTGCTAATCTTTGAAATATTGAGGAGAATAGGTGAATTTCCCCAGTCCTAGAGAAAGGCAAGTGTTTAGATACTAAAAATCAGGAAAATACACATCCTTCAAATCAAAGGACAGTATAGCTTTGGTTTAAATTGTGGGCAAAATTTGAGAATGTTTTATTAATGGAATAGTTTGCCAGCATTTAGAAAGGTGAACTGTCACCACTGAGTGCCTATTGCAGAACAAATCTTATCAGATTAAGATGAATCCCTTTTTAAATTTTACATGGTATTGATGTTCATGTAGATTATGGGAATGTCATGGCAATGTCTTCAGGTTATTTGGTTAGTCTCCTATCATTGTCTTACACACAAGATGAGGGGATGTGAATTAGATTCACAACTATCAGAAGGACTTAACCCAAGTAGTAATGGATTAGTTAATGGATTAATCTCAATTTAAAGCATAGTCTTTAGTGGAATGTCCCAAGAATTTATCTTTGTCCCTTGGTTTGGTCCTTTGCAGCTAATATTTTTAGGGAGTCCTAGAGATTTCTATAGCAAAATTAAATTAGTAATAATGCTAAAGGCATTGGGATTTAGCAGGCATGAGAAGGGTATGTGTGTCTAATACTTAGGCAGTCTGAATGGGAAAAGATTAATCCTGAAAAATCTTTTTTTTCCTGGAGTACAATAACCTTGCTCTGTCCAAAATAGAAAAAGTAGCATGCTTACCAAAATTTTAAGATTACACAAAATAGGGGATATAGGTAATATGTGGAGAGACAACAAAAATGGGATTCTATAAAACCTCTAGTTATGTAAAATGGATCAAATGTAAAAACAAATTTAACTGGGTGGAATAAATGTAAAGTCCCACATCTGGGTACAAAAACATAACTGCATAAGTCCATAATGTAGAATTCGTGGCTAGACAATAGTTTGAGTAAAAAAAAAATCTGCATTTTTATGGAATCTACAAAGAACCAACAGAGCAATATGACATCCCACAGAGTAGATACAGTCTGGTTGTAATGATAGAAGTAGAGTCCCTCTAATGAGGGAGGAATGCTGCACTCTTTCAGATGATATCCAGAATATTGTGTTTATATCTAGGTGCCATATTTTGTGAAGAACAGTGTTAATCTGGAATGTTACCAGAGGAATATGACCAATATTGAGAGGACTGAAAATCATTCCTTGTGAGGTTTGGTGGAAGGAACTTAAATATTTCACCTGGAAAATAAAAGGCTTGGTTGGAGAGGAATAGGGGCCAGGGTAATTTTTTTCATGTATTTAAAAGACGAGCATGTGGAAAGTGTGTTATATTTGTTTGCCTCCAGCCCAGAGAGAAGTACTTGAAGCTGCAAAGAGGCAGATTTGGAGTTAATATAAAAATAATATCCTCCTAACAATTGGTGCTTAAGAGCCATTCTGCAATTGATAAATGGTCAAAGCATACGAAGAAACAGTTTTCAAGGGAAAAATCAAGCCATGTGAAAAGAAAAGATGCACCAAATCACTAATAATTAGAGAAATACAAGTGAAAGCAATCCTGAATTAAAATTAAATTAAATCCAACATCTGTAAGATTAGCAAAGTTGACAAAAAAAGAGAAAATTACATACGCTGGAGAGTTTGTAGGTATAGTAATACACTGTTACTGGAACTGTGGATTGGTTCAGCCAGTTTTGAATGCAATTTGGAACTATGCCTCAAAAATTACTAACTTGTGAATACCATTTGACCTAAACTTATACTCCAAAGAGCTCAACAAAACATGTAAAAATATTCATAACTTCCCTTTCTGTGGTGGCAAAGAAATGGGGAGTAAGTGAACATATTCATCCACTGGGGAATATCAGAACAAATTCCAGTACATAAAACCGATGGGTTGCAACTTTGCCTTAAGAAATGGCAAAGGAAACATTTAAGAGAAATCTGGAAAAACTCATAAATTGATACAAAGTGAAATAACCAGAACCAGGAGAGCAATTTATAATGCAACAATAGTGTTGTAAAAATTAACAATTTTGAAATACAAGACCTCTGATCAACACCATGATCATTCATGATTTCAGAGGACCAGTGAGGTAACCTTCCATTGCCTTTCTGAGTGTGAGGTGACTGACTTGAAGAATGAAACACACATTTTAGGACAATGCCAATGTGGAGATCTTTTAAAACCTGAATTAAAATATTTGTTATAAGGGTTTTCATTTTCTTTTTCCAATGATGGTGATAGTTAGGGCAGGGGGAGAGTTTAGAAGGATGAGAAATAAATGTTTTTTTTAATTGAAAAATTTAATACTAACAATTAGAGTTGTCCAAAAGTGGAAAGGAACATATAGATAAGTAATGAGTTCTCTTGTAGAAGAAACTTCAAAGGGAAACAGGAATACTTTGGGTTTTGTGGAAGGAATTCCTTTTCAGGTATCATTTGGGTTAGATGAGCAGTTAGGTCCCTTTCATTTCTGACATTCTTTTATTTTTATGTAGGTAGTAATCTATAATAAAGCACCATGGATTTAAACAAGCAAAAGATATAACACTTGCTCTAACTAAATATATTTCTACTTCAGAAGATAGGATATACAAACATAAACTGATAACTAACACAATAAAACATTTAAATGCCAAACGACTGGTAGAGTGATGTAACTAAACTTTAGAGTAAGAAGTCACTGAAGGCTGAGGAGATCAGTGAAGGTTCCACTTCAGGATATAAGAACTGGCTTGGTATCATTTATTATCTTTTCATTTGTTTAAGTAAACTACATGAGCAGTATAGCATAATGGTTAGAGTACCATGCTTGGAGTCAGGAAGAGTGAATTTCAAATCTCTCCTCTGACTTTTAATAGCTGTGTGACTCTGCAAGTCACTTAACCTCTTGGTACCTCAGGGAACTCCTGATGGACATTAACCTTTGGGGAAATATGGAATAATGGAATTATCACTGGCTATAGAGTCAAGGTACCTGGGTTCAAATCCTGCTTCTGATTATTATAACATCTGTGACCTTGGCCAAGTCTCTTGATCTTTTTGAATACTCCTTGATTCCCATTACTGGATTGTAATCTATATTTCTCCCCCTAACTTTGGGGGTAAAGTCTGTCCTGGGACCTCTCCCTTCTTGTCATTTTATCAGCTTTCATGAATTCAATGAGCAACTCTATATACATAATTCCCAGATGGATATGCCCAATCTTAGTTTCTCTTAAGCCCGAGTCTTTTCTTCATCAGATCCCCATTGAATATTTCAAATTGGACATCCCATAGCATCTTACACTAAATACATTCAAGACAAAAACTGTTTTCCTAAATGTCTTGTTTCTATAAAGGGTTGCAGAATTGTTCTAGTCCCTGAACTCTGCTGTATCCTTTGAAATTATTTTTACCTCTTCACTCCCCTTTTATCCTGTCAGCTGCTAAATCTTGTAGAGCCTACCTCTGCAGACTCTCTTATACCCACCCCCTTCTTTCCATTCACATGACAACCACCTTAATTTAGACTCTCTTTACATCTCTAAAGTATTTCAATAACTTCTTATTTTCCCTATTACTAGTCTCCTTCCTCCATGATCTATCTTCCATGTAACTCTCAAAATTACTTTCCTAAAGCACATGTCCTTGCTTAAGAATCTCCATTAACTCCCTAGTCCCTCTACAAACTCCCCCTTTGGCATTTAAATCCCTCCTCCATTTAGTTCCATTCTGCCTATTTAGCCAAACTGGACTAATTGCTCTTCCCCATATGTACAATTCTATCTCCTCTCTTGGTGCTTTTGCATAGACTGTTCCCCATCCTTGAAATATACTCCGTCCTTACCTTAACCTTAAAGAATCCTTAACTTCTTTCAAAGGTCAGTTCAAATATCACCTCTTATAGGTAGTTTCTCCTGATCCCCTAAGTTGCTAGAGCTCTTCTCCCATAATTTATTTTATAAATATTTTATATTTAATTTTCTATGTATATATGGTTTCCTCCCAAAGGAATGTTAGCTTCATGAGAGCATGGATTAATTCATTTATGCCTTTGTTTTCCTAGTGTCTACCAGTGTCTGACACATAGTTGATAATTAATAAATGCTCATTGAATTGAAATAAATTCAGTGGAATGGTATTCCTAATATATTCCATTCAGAACTCATCAAAATAGTCCTGATGTGGTCTAAGCAATATAGAGAAAAGCTGGGTTAATTCCTTTCATCTTAAACACTATGCCTCTCTTAAAGCAACCAAAAGTTACATAACCATTTTTATGTAACTGCCTCACAATGTAATTGCCTATTGTCTCACAATATAACCCAGTGGTACCACCAAAATTCCCCAATTATTTTTTAAACCAATAGCTGCCAAGTCATGCATTCCCCATCTTGTACTAGTGAAGCTAATTTTTGGAATTTCAGTTTGATGTTTTTTATCCACCTTGAGTTTCATTAGCTTCAGTAGATGTTCTAATTGATCAAGATCTTTTTGAACCCAATTCTGCTTTCTTTTCTAGTTTTGTCTTTATCTAAATTGTTAATATAAATGTTACATGAAATAGGACTAAACACATATACATAGGGCACTTTTTATAGAGCTCCTTTTGTTTGTATGTTCCCTCATTTCAGGATCCATCTAATTATGTTATAATCTAACCTACATCATTTCATAGTTTTCTCTAGCATGACTTTATCATCTATTTCGTTAATGTCTTAATAAACTATTTCTACTGTATCCCCTGATTCAGTCTAATTAGTCTATTAAAAACAGAAATGGGGTTGATATGGCATAACTGGTTCCTGAAGAACTCATGCTGTTTCATGGAAATAACTTCTTCTAGACGTACACTAATCACCACATTAATAATGATTTTGAGAATTTAGCAAGAAATTGAAATAATTTGTTGGGTATAGTTTGCAGGTTCTATTCCCTCCCTCCCTTTTTTTTGGAAAATCAGGAAAAAATGTCATTCTTCAATGTTTTGATATATCTCCTGTTCCCCATAATTTTTCTACCACTAATATTTGTTCAACAGTTAACGCTGCCATTTCTCTAATTACTCATGGATGGAATTAATCTGGGCCTGGTGACTAGAACTCATCAGAAGCAACTAGATGATTTCAAAAAATTATCTTTTTATTATTATTTTAGAGTATCAATTGTATATTATTTCTATGCTTTTCAGCCCAAAGATAAGTTTCCCAATGATACAGATGCACATATATGTATATATATATACAACTGATGTAGGAATTTGTTGTTTATGCATATTTGTTAAAGAATTTTGGTTTTCCTTTTTTTCAGGAAGTAGAAGAGAGAAAAATGTTTTGTTAATTAAAAATAACAAAACATTTGTGCTTTTCTTATGTGCCTATGTCTTGTAAAATCTCCCAGCATCCACTTTAAAATTGTGTTCCAATGATTTGAGGTTCTTTCTCTTTTACTCATCTGCTCAGTATTGTGGCTGAGTTTTTTCTCAGCCAATCAGGAGTCATGCCCTCATATTTATACAGCATAGTACATTCACAGAGCTGTCCTTCAGGGCTCTGCCTAATCTGACTTGGGAGCAGTATTACATTCTGAACATTTTTCTAGTGTTATTTTATATATTATGCTATGCAGCACTTTAAACTTTCATGTTCTTTTGGAATACATCTGACCGTTAAGTTATTTTTGTGCTTCTTCACTTCAAGTTCATTAACATTATCTTGTATATACTTCATTTGTTCCTTTACAATACTATTCCCTTTTGATTTGTCTCTACTAAATTTTCTTTCATTTCTTCCTTTTCTCTTCTGAATCTATTCTCTCTTTCAGAGGCTCTGCCTTTTGGAGAGATTTTCTATTGTGTATTCATTTTTTCTAGAGTCCTATTTGATTTTGTAGATTTTTAATTCTCTTATGATCATTTTCATTGTAGCAATTCAATTTTAAGTTTACTTTTTCAATGTTTTGCTTTTCTTTTAAACTGTCCTAAAATTTTGTGATTTCTGTTTTCCTGTGACCTCTAGGGATTACAAAGGATTTTCTTTTTAATTGTTAAATGTAGGTTCATTTTCCTCATGCTATAATACTTGTTAATTGTGCTCTGTTCTCTTGTTTTTCTTAAAATGAATTCTTCTTCTATGTTCATTAGCCTCTCTGAAGTTTGAGAGTTAGATTTTTCTCTTGGGGTTTCTCCCTTAAACTTTTGGTTTCTGTCCTCTGTAATTTTAGTCACCTCTCCATGATTTTCCTCTCAGTTCTTTAACACCACCTTATTTTTCTGTAAAGATTCTCTGCAGCTAGGCAATTTTAAATTTTTATAATTGAGGGAAGGGGGAAGGTGTATCCCTGCACAGAGTAGACTCCATAGAAAAATGTCTTACTCAGGCTGGGTTTTAGTCCCTTTTCCTTCAAGCATATAGATTTTCACCTTCTTGCTTGCCACCACCACCCCCCTGTACTGAACTTCTGTTGTTTTCCCATAGCATTTTCTAATGACCTTGCTAGGACCTGACTATGTAAGTCTCAGGAAAGATGTCTCTAGAGGAGGGGTTAACCAACTACAGTCAAAAGGTCAAATTCTGCTAGCCTGTTTTTGTTTGGTCAGTGAGCTAAGAATGGTTTTTACATTTTAAAATAAAACACACTCTGTCTGACTTCAAGCTAGTCACTTAGCTACTCAGAGTTTCAGTTTCCTCAGTTGTAAAATAAGGATAATAATATCTATTGTCTTGTCTACATCTTAGGTTTATGAGACTCAAATGAGGTAATACATGTGAAATGTATTATAAAGCAAGGCATCATATTTGTATGGGAGAAATGTTTTACTAATAATGAAAAAGTTCATCATCATTACCATCATTATCTTTACATAGCATTCTGTCATCAAAGATAGGAGTTAATTTACCCAGCTTCTTTCAGGATCATATATTTATATCTAAAAAGAATCTTGGAGGTCATTAAGTCTAATTTTATGAATGAGGAAAATGAGGTCCAGAAAGGTTGAATAGTTGCCCAAGGTCACAGATAATAAGTATCACAGGTGGGATTAAACCCAGATTTTTCTAACTCCAAATCCAAGAGTTTATCTACTATGCCATTATGTCTTCACTGTGAGGTCTTGATAGATAAAAAGTATAGAAACTCACAATTTACTAAGTGAGTTAATGGGAGGCTGTTTGTCACCATTATTGGTTTTAGCCATAGAAACATATCCATGGAAATCCTGCTGGTTTTATTATTGATGGACAAGTCTTACCTTAAATCTGATGGATTTCTGCTGACACAGTAGCTGATCAAACCAATATTTTCTAAATCTAAAGAGTGCTCATTCACCCCCCCCCCCAGTAAAAATATCATTTGTGAGTACTGTCTGATAATGATTTGACATCCATCCATCTATCCTTACACTGGATCACTAAATGAAACCTTAAAATTTGGCTGTCCACTGGGTTATTCTTTCCAAGGTTTCTCTCTTCTGAGCACTAGATAATATTTGTATCTGTAAGTCAGTGAAAGGCTCAGTTTCACAGTGAGGCAATTGAAAGAGGAATAATAAAGCAATATGCCCATCTGTCTGATAGTTTATTTGGGATATTTTCTTTATGTTTACAAACCTCTTGTTCTCTATCCTAAATCCCATCTCTGTTTTGCATAAACATTATACCTAGCTTGCCCACACTATTCTCTTTCCAGCTTTTCTTGGCACTTGTACTACTATGTGTCAGACAGACTCATCACCATAGGAGGCACAGACTTAACATCAGGCCTGCTGTTAGCCAAAGCTGTATTTTTGTTCTTGGCTTTAATGTATGGGAAGCTTTATGGGAGGTAGCATGATGTAGTGAAATGAGGACTGGATTTGGAATCAGAGGGCTTGGGTTTAAATCTCTTCTGTGCTATTTACTGTGTGTGTGACCTTAGGTAAGTCACATAATCTCTCTGGGTCTTAGTTTCTTTGTATATAAAAATGAAGGGGTTGGACTAAATCAGTGGCATGAAACTCAAATAGAAATGAAGACTACTAAACCATACATAAGGATCCCTGTGGGCTGCATATTGATTTAGAAAACTACACATTAATACTATCTCTGTTCTACTGTGGCATTACTGTGACCAGCTAGTTGGTGCAGCAGAATACTGAACTTGGAATCAGTAAGATCCATCTTCCTGAGCTCAAATGTGGCCTCAGACACATACTAGCTGTGTGACTCTGGGAAAGACACTTAATCCTGTTTGCCTCAATTTCTTCATCTGTAAAATGAATTGGAGAAGGAAATGGCAATCCCCTCCAGTATCTTTGCCAAGAAAACCTCAAAATGGGGTATGGAGAATCAGACATGACTGAAATGACTGAACAAAATGTTCTACTCTATTTAAAAAAAATTATTATGTTAAATATTTACTAATTACATTTTAATCTGGTTCCATAGCACTCGGGATTGTTGCAAGTAGTATATTTCATATCACTGGAGTAGATAATCTCTCAGGTACCTTCTAGTTTTTAACCCATGGGTCTTTATCTGTAAAGAATCCAGAAATTTGTAGAAAACCCAGATATTCATGGGCTGATTATTAAATTTCTAATTATCAATAATTAGTTTAATTATTTAGATCTCTAGTCTCCATGTTTTCTCTAGCCTCCTGACTTTGGGTATTTTCATTGCTTATTAACATCTATACTTCTCCTCAACTTAATAAAGCTATTAAAACAAACCTGATAATTATTGAGAGAAGGATTTCAGGATTTGGTGAGATGATGGAGCTTATTGGAGAAGGTGAGGCATTGGGAGTTTTAAAATAAGCTCCTCTTTTCTAAACTATTGCTGATTAACCTTACTAAGAAGTAATTTCTATTCTCAGTCGTTGCAAGAGCTCTTGTGTCATTCCTTCAGAATACTTTAACAATAAGCTCTCTTTTGTCAACTGGAAACACAAAACAGCAGTAATCAGTTATCTTGTAACCCAGTCTCACTGAACCTCAAAAATGGCCTCAAAGGCCATCCAGTCTAATCTGTTCTCTCCAAGAAGCTTTTCCCTCTATAACACATCTGGCAATCTGGTCATCCAACTTTTGCTTGAAGACTCATTTTGAGAGGAAAAACTTGACATTCTGAGGCAGCCTATTCAACTATTGAGTAGCTGTAATTGTTGGGAAGGTTTTCCATATATCAAGCCTTAATTTGCATCTTTGCAACTTTCATCCTTTAGGTTGAAATACCTCTCAAGGCCTAGCAGAACAAATATAATCCCTCTTCCTCCAGATATCTTTTAAATACTTGACGTCAGCCATCTTTACACCCCTTTATTATGTTCCTCAGTTTTCTCTTGCCCAAGCAATGGTCATAGTTATTTCAATCAATTCTCCAGGCAATGATGAGTTACTTCAATCAGTTTTTATATCTTATGATTCTGAAACTCTTTGCCATAATGGATGCCTTCTGCTATACATCCCCCAACTTACTAATATCATTTCCAAAATGTAATGCCCACAATTAACTGTGATATTGCAGATATCATCCAAAAAGTGGTAAGTGCAATGGAAATCTCACTTCTCTGGTATTGGACTTTTTTCTAGTGTTTCTAACATAGGGTTAGGATACATAAGATTTCTTTAACTTTTTGATTGCCATATAGTACTGTTAAGAAAGGCAACATTGCATAGTGAATAGACATTGCCTTCAAAGCCCAGAAGACCTACTTTCATCTCCTGCCTCTGGTACTTGGTATCTGGGCAAGCCACTGAACTTCTTAATGTTCTAGGTAACTCTGTAAGACTAAGATGCAGAAAAGTTGCTGACCTGCATTGGGAAAGGGAGTTTCCTCTAGTTCCCAATTCTAGTGAAATCACAGGTCTAGTCATTATGCTGTTGAAACTATGGAGCATTAGTCCACTGAAATCTCAAGATTTTTGGCAATCAAACTGCTTTCTAGCCAAATTTCTTCCATCTTACACTTAGAAATCTGAGTTTTCAAACCTTTCAAAGATTTTACATTTCTCCCTATTTAATTTCATCCTATTAGATATGGTCATTTTTTTCTTCTTTTTTTTTTGAGAGCATTTGGGGTTAAGCAACTTGCCCAAGGTCACATGGCTAGTAGGTGTTAAGTGTCTGGGGTCGTATTTGAACCCAAGTCATCCTGACTCCAGGGCCAGTGCTTTATTCACTGCACCACCTAGCTGCCCCCATATATGGTCAGTTTTTATAGCCCATCTTGATTATATGCAATTCTGTCATCCAACAAGATAGCTTGCTTCCATTTTTATCGGTCACCTGCAAATTAGATAAGCATTGCATCTCTCCTGTTAGATATCTTATCTAGTGGTTTGCTAAAGTCTAGGTAAGCTAGACCAGATCCCTGTGATCTATCATTCCAGCACAAAACAAAGCAAATTAAATAAAGTAGTCCTATTTTGGGGGAGAATATTTGGAGGAATTCAAACAACAAGATCTATCCCTGACTACCCTTCTCCCCATTTCCTCTCCCTCTTCCCCTCTCCCCCACCCCACCCAATCTACCCTACCTAAAATACTCAGAGTAGATGAAGCTCAGAACAAATTATGTCTTTGGAGACTGTCAGTGTGGGTAAAAATAAGACAAAGAGAAATACTGAAATCACTTCATTCTGTTTCAAAATGAAAGGATCTTTCCAGGACAATGGCTGCCTCCCACTTCTAATTATGAAAGGCATTCTTCAAGGAGGGATGAACGATTAGCTTCCTTATGTCAATTCAGAGACATGTTCTAGCTCTTTATCAAATCCTTTAGCTAATTCAGCTCTTTAGCAAATACTTAGCTAACCTTAGCCGACTCTTTCTACATACCAAGAATGCTTTAGAAGCTACTTCAAATAGGAGTTAAAAAAATATTCTGCCTAATGTTCCATGCTTGTCCTAGAAAACATAGTATATGTTAGATGAAGGAAACTGTAACATAACTAATTATTACCATATACTCCCTAATGATAAATCTGTATTGTTTTAATTCAAGTGTGTCGGCCCAAATGGAGATTTCCCTTACTTTTGCAACAGAGCAAAAGCAATGTTTCCCTCTGGGCCAGGCTTCTTGTATCTTCTGTTCTCCATCTCTTTAGCTCAGAATCTTTCCTTTTTCATTACTGAGAAAATTGAAGCCATTCAATGTGGGCTTCCTCATCTTCCATTTTATTTGTCTTTAAACACCTTTATATAATTTTCCACAGCTAGGTATCTCAGTACATAGAGCCCTGAATTTAAATCTGGCTCTCAGATTCCGATACTAGCTGTATGACTCTGGACAATTCACTTAACCTCTGTTTGCCTCAGTCTTTTCATCTGTAAATGGAGATAATAGCACCTGTGTCCTAAGGTTGTTGTGATGATCAAATGAGACAATAACTATAAAGCCTTTAGCATAATGCCTGACGCTTAGTAAGAGCTATGTAAATATTAGTTAATATTTGGTATTAATATATTCATCATCTTCCTTTTTCCCAGTTTCTGACAAAGGGGTGACCCTTTTCTATGCCAAAGCCACTCCCTTTACATGTCTACTTGATCCCATTCCCTCTCATCTTAATCACCCCCTCCTTCACCCATTAAATCAATTTCTCTGGATCTGCTGTTTTTGTCCCCTACTGCTTTCAAATATGCTAAGGTGTGTTGTATGATTAAAAAACAGCAACATACTAGACTCTACTATCTTTAATATTCTTTAAAGCTATCACTCTATCTCTATTTTTTTAGGCAAACTCTTTGCAACAGTTGTTTATACCTGTTGCCTCCTATTCCTCTCTTTTTGCTCATTCCTTGCAATACAACTTCCAGCCCCATCACTCTTGAACGTGCCCCTTTTCTCCTCTAACACTACTGCCACCCTAGTGCAAGTCCTCATTGTCTCGTGCTTTGATTATTGAAATGGCCTGCTGGTGGGTCTGCCTACCTCATCTCTCCTAACTCCAATCTATTCTCCATTCAGCCACTAAAATGATTTCCCTAAAATGCAAGTCTGATCATGCTACCCAAATACAAAATGTTCTATTTGGCATTAAAGTTCTTCATGACCTAGTCCCCTCCTCCCTTCCTAGTATTCATATATCTTATTCCCCAATATATACTCTTCAATCCAGTTCCATTGGCCTCCTTACTGTTGCTTGAACAAGACATTCCATCTCTTGGCTCTGGCCTTTTCTCTGGTCATTCTCCATTCTTGGAATGCTCTCTCCCCTCCATTCTGACTGCTGACCTCACCAGCTTCTCTTAAATCCCTTCTAAAATCTGACCTTTTTTTGGAAACCTTTCCCAACCTCTCCTAATTCCAGTGAATTCTCTTTTTAAATTATTTCCTATTTATCCTGTATATGACTTACTTTTTATACATCTTTTTGAATGTTGTCTCCCCTTTTTGATCATAAGCTTCTTCAGGGCAGGGACTGTCTTTTTCCTGTTTTTGTGTCTCCAACATTTATCATAATGCCTAACACACAGTAGGTGCTTAATAAATATTGATTGATTCATTGGTCACTCAACTAAATTTATTGTCTTCAAAGTTACTACTCTATCTGATGGTCATGGTCTTCTCCCAATGTGTTTGCTGCATTTGATATTGTAGACATCCTCTTCTTCTGGATATAATCTCTTTTGTTTGGTTTTCATGATACTATTTGTTTTCTTTCTACCTGACTGCTCCTACTCCATAACCTTTTCTGATTATCCATTCATATTATACTTCCTAATAGGAAATTTTTAGAAACATTCTATCTTAGGCCCTCTTTTCTTCTCCCTATACACTCTCCCCTTTGGTATCTTCATAAGCTTCCTCATAAATATTTTTAATTGCCATTTCTACAAACGATTTCTAGATTTATATATCCAGACATTAGTCCTTCCCAGATGTTCAGTACAACATAATAGATTGCCTATTGGACATTTCAAACTGGATATCCCAGAGATGTCTTAGATTCAGTACATTTTAATATGAACTCATTTCCCTGTCCCTCCCCCCACCTTCTCTCTTTACTTCACTGTTTATGTCAAAAGAACAACTATTCTTCAAGTCTCCCAGGTTTATAACCTTGGTATTATTCTTGATTCCTTACTCTCCCTCACCCCAATCAAAGAGCTACCAAACTTTTCCTTTTCCGTTTCTACCTCCACAGCAGCTCACACACCAAATACCTCTCCATTCATACAGCTAACACCATAGTTTAGCCTCTTGCCTAGATCAATGTAGCAACTTCCTAACCTTGCTTCAGGTATATTACTACTCCAGCCTTTGCTACGCATACTATTGCCAATATAATTTCCCTGAAGTGTAGATCTTACCATGTGACTTCTAAACTCAATCAAGTCTGGTGACTTCATATTACCTCAAGGATAAAATATAAACTTTTCTGTTTTAGTTTGTAAAATCCTACATAAACCTACTCTAGCTCATCTTTTCAGACTTATTGGATATTTTCCTTTATCCTAAAGTAAGCAATCCAGTAAAACTAGCTTTGTTTCTCACACTTTATATTTCATCTCTCAAATATGTCCCTTTGCTCTGGCCATGCCATGTGCTTGAAATGTGCCCTCTTCCTTTCTTTAGGATATAACTTAAGAATTATCATGAAAACTTTCTTGGCTCTTCAACTTCTAGGGCTCTTCCTAGAAAATTATTTTTTATTTATATATAAATTAACTAGCAATTGATGGGATATAGCTATATGTGTGTATATACATGCATATGTATATGTATATGTGTATATGCACATGTACTCGTTCAGTCCTTTCAGTCATATCTGACTCTTTGTCAGAAAACCCCATTTTGGGATTTTCTTGGAAAAGATACTGGAGTGGTTTGCCATGTCCTTCTCCAGTTCATTTTACAGATGAGGAAATTGAGGCAAACAGGGTTAAATGACTGGTCCCCAGCCACACCACTAGTATGTGTCTGAGACCAGATTTGAACTTAGGTCTTTCTGACTCTAATGTGTATGTATATATATGTATATATACACATATACCTATGTATACATATGTGTATGTATAAGTATGTACCATAATATGTGTGATTATATACTTTTTTCTCCTCCATTTGAAAGCAATCTGCTTGAGAATATATATAATTTTATTCTTTGTACCTGCCTTTCCACAGCCTAGCTCAGTAATACTTAGGTAATAAGTTGTTGACTGATAGATCTGAATAATGCATTATAGGCCAGTTTAGACCTGGGAAATAATGATGGTGGTGACTGAGATCAATGAAGAATGGAGCAGACCACCTTCATTTTGCTAAGTGGCCCTTGCTTTCATGTGACAAGAATTCCACATTGCCTAGTTGATGAAAACCTAGGACAGAGAACACTCTGTGTGTGTATACATCAAACATGTCTTTCAGGTGAGAGAACCCTGGGCCAGTGAGAAGAAGGAAACACCTTTCAATTCAATGAAAAAAGATATTTGTATTGACTGTTTGATAATTTAAAGATAAGATTGAATGGCTAAAGTTTTAATTTTTAACTCATTTTTAGTATTGCATAGTCTCAAAGCTATCTGGTCATTGTGGTGCCCTGGGATTTATTTCTGTATAATTCTGGGGAGTAATTTGTTCTGACCATAGCACCTTGTTACCTTTCAAATGTATACTTTTTAGGGATGGACTAGTGCCAAAGGTAATGGCTCAGTGTGTCTATTTTTTTTTTTTTAAGCAATCAGGGTTAAGTAACTTGCTCAAGGTTACACGGCCAGTTATTTCTGGGTGTGGTGCTGAGTGTCTGAGCCCGGGGTTTGATCTCCAGGTCGTCCCAACACTGGAGCCAGTGCTCTTACTTGCTGAGCCACCTGGCCACCCCTAAGCAATTGGGGTTAAGTAACTTGCTCAAGGTTACACGGCCAGGTGTTTCTGGGTGGGTGCTAAGTGTCTGAGCCCGGGATTCGATCTCCAGATCTTCTCAACACTGGAGCCGGTGCTCTTACTCGCTGTGCTACCTGGCCGCCCCTCAGTGTGTCTATTTTTAAAGAAAATTAAGGTACTATATGACCCCAAGATTCTTTCATGTATAAATAAATGATACACAAATCTACCACTAAGTTGTACCCTTTAGAGCAATGTTTATGAGAGTTTGAAATAGATGTCTATTAGATACTCAAGTAAGGGAAAATTGAGATAATTCTTGTTCATTTCTCTTTGGGGAATCATTTGCTTATCATCTTGGGCAATACCAACGTTTCAGTAGATCACTGCAATTTCATCCACCTTCCTCCTTCACTGACCATGTCAGGTAGAATGCAGAGCTTCTCCAAAAGTGGGTTTTTTACATGCACACAGTAGAGTAGGCTCTTAATAAATGCCTATTGACCGATGGGTTGATGATGTATTGTGGATTGAATCCAAATTCTATTACCAAATGTTTCTTCATGATATCACAAACCACCTGACCGATTTCCTTTTTGATTATGAAGCACTGTGGTGTCAAGTTTGGAGCACTGGACTTGGAATCAGGATGATCTGTCTTTAAATCTCACCTTGAAGAGATGCCAACAGATGTGCACCTAGGCAAATCAGTTTGCCCTTTTGGTGTCAATTTCTTCAGGTATAAAATGAATGGGGTTGAACTTGATGATCTCCAAAGTCCCTTCCAGCTCTAAATCTATTATTAGTCAATGATTCAGACTACCCACTTTTAGTCAAAAGTATTTACTCTTATCATTCTTGGAGCCTTCTTCCAGGCCAAATCTTCTTTCATCTAAGAAGTTGTTATAATTTTACCCTCTCTTAAAGGAACCGTAAACACAAACCCATCTATTTTGTAAAATAGGGACATCAATTATTTCATCTATGTACTTATTTAGTGGTTGAGTAAACCCTTGGAATCTGTGTCAGTTGCCTTAGATTCTAAACTCCCAGAAGGCAGGCCCTTGGTCTTGTGTGAGTGAAAAAAGAATCTTAATTCAGAAAGTGGTTAGAACTGGAAGGTGCCTTAGAAGTTTAGAGGATCATTCATAAAGTTGGAAGGGAATGCGGAGATACTGACCTCCTCATTAAACAGACATCCCACTTGTTATTTTTTGTGGTTGAGGGAGTCATTTCCCCTGAATATAAATGCTGCAAAACATCTGTTTGGCATTATTTAGGGGATTTTAGACAGTTCTGGCTCTGTAGTCAATGGAGAAAGGTTCCTCCCTTTTGTGGTGGGCTAATACACAACGTTCATGCATTCTCCACTCTTCTAATCTCCCCAAAATAACTCACTAGTGTCTTCCACGTAGATGACACTATCTTAGCAAATTGATCCTGTCTACACGTGTGCCAGGCATGCCATTACACTGAACATATCAGCAAAACTAAAGATGAAGTTAACCCACCAGATTTTCTTTTTTGTTGTACTCCTACAGATCCTAGCTCCAAGAATGTGGTTGGTTGTAAATTTGCTCAAAATGTTCCTCAGCATTGCAGACTGTTACACCTTCTCACCAGCAGCTTTACTCCCTTTGAGATCCCTCCATCCTAGGGCTAGCTCTCCTGAATGGAAAGTGCTTGGCCAGGACTGCCTTTACATGAAGGACCCTAGCAATGCTCACTCGACTCCCAACTCAGTTTACTCTCCTGATGCTTTTCCCTCCTCACTAGCAACTCTACCTTCACCTTTGCCTCATCTCTCTCTCTACCCCTCCAGTTTCTCTTTAAATTAAATATTCCTCTAATAGTATATAAACTACTCTAGAGTAGGGACTGTCTTTTGGGGAGTTATATTTGTATGCTCACCCTTTAGAACAGTTCTTAGAAAATGGTAAATGCTTATTAAGTGTATTGTTTCTCTACCCAGATAAAGTTGCCCAGGGTCAAACAGAAAGGAATGCCTAGTGTGGAGTTTAAAGTGATGTCTTTCTAATTCCAAGTTTCTTGACCTATTCACTATACCAGTCTTCCTGTCAATCAACATAATAAATTCATGTCTTTCTCCTTTTATTTAGGGGCATCTAGGCAGTGAAATGGATAGAGTACTGGACCTAGAATCAGGAAGACTTGAGTTCAAATTTGACCTCAGAAACTTCCTAGCTGTGTGATCCTGAGCAAGCCAGTTAACTTCATCTTGCCTCAGTTTTCCCATCTGTAAAGTGGGGATCATAGTAGTATTTATTTTAAAGATTTTTGTGATATAATAATTGTTAAGTACTTAGCACAGTATCTTGAAAATAGCAAACACTATATAAATGTTAATTATTATTACTTACAGATAAGGAAACAGGCTTGGAGTGGGTTGGTTCAAATTTATCCATCTATTTAGTGGTAGCATTGGAGCTATATCTCTAGTATCTTGAAACCAGAGCCAGTGATCTTTCCTCTGTCTCATGCTAACTCTGCTTGAGGTGAAAGGGCATGAAATTATTTGTCTTACCCCACAAGTATGGAAAGGAAGGATTCCAGGACAAAGAAAGTCTGTTAAAGGGGGCCTGAATGTGTATGAGATTGATAGAAGTAAAGTCACACAACCATCATAGCACTCAGTTTGCTTGCTTCTAGCTGGAGAAACACTGGTCACAGTTTAAATGTGACATGCAATTTGAAGGGTAGGACCAATTTGGATCACTTGTGTTAATATTCATCTCAAGGAACATCTCCTTCATGAAGCTTTCCCTGATTTCTCCCCTCCTCCCAATTTGATCCAGCTAAAGGTGTTTGTTCCTTTTTCAAGATTTCTTTGAGTACTGTGGAGTTCTACTTTGACACATATTTGTTCTATCCCATATGGCCTTGTGGGGTAGTAGGAACATCTAACTTGGAGTCACAGTAGCTAAATTCAAATTCAAATTTTGTTACTATCTTATGTGACCTTGTGCAAATTATTTTATACCCTGTACTCTGGGATTCAAATTCCATGACTGTATAATGAGGGGCTGGGGATCCATGATGTCTAAGGACCTTTCCAGATCTGGATATATAACTTGTGATTCTATTTATGTCAACACTCTTGGGTAATGACTCTTAGTTGTTAGACGCTCCTAACAAATAAGCCCTTGTGTCAGTTAGTTCTGAATAACTGGTTTTTTTTTAGTACATGGAAGGATTCTTCCTCCTTCCTGCTCCTCTCCCCAATGCCTGCAACTCTGCCCATCTCCATCCCCTACACCAATATTGGAGAGATGGGAGAAGTGCAAAAAATGACTTTGGTGTTAAAAAAAAATCAGTATTTTTTTTTTTTTTTTGGTGAGGGAGGAAAGCCACAAACAGCCACAAGAGATCTTTAATCACTGCCCAGTCTTCAGTTTTAGGAATCATTTGCCACCAATGTCTCTGACATTGGCAAATTGGAAGGCTGTTTAATTGAGTCACTTAAAATTCAAAGATCCATGTGAATGAGATTGATGGGCTAGTGTACTAAGGCAAGGGGGAGCTTGATTGTTGCTGATTTGATTTATTGGCTGTCCAAATTTTCCTAGGGCTTTCTCTTGTCTTTCATTCACTACATCTCTGTGTGGACTCTTGTCCACAGAGCAAAGTGAGTCCCTGTATTTATTGGCAACCCGATGTTTACACCAATTGGTACTTTCTGTGGGTCCTCCAAGGCCAAGCCTGCATTATGAACTATACATTTGCCAACAAGAAAGTGGAAATGTCCATCAAGTGCACAATGAGAAGAACTCTCCATTGCCTTTTCACCTCAGAAGGAGTTTTCTTTTTAAAAAGTAAATAAATAGATAAAAAAATAACCCACAAGGCATTTTATAGTCATATAGTCTTTCTACCATTTTTTCTAAAGTTCAGAGTACACTTTGGAGGAAAGGAAAATGTATATTCATTGGTCTGTTCCTCTGGAGTGTGGGGCCTTACTACAGACTAGATACCTGTCTGTTGTACTGTGTCCAGGCTTTTCTGTACTCACTTTAGGAATCATTTGCCACCAGTGTCTCTGACAAATAGACAATTTGTTCATTCATACTTGAGCCTGACAGTGATTGCAAGCCAAGGAGGGCAGACCCAAGCATGGCTTCCTCATTACAGGTCATTTCCCAAAGGTTTGTCTGTACCCTCTAGAGAGGTGAGTGAACAATGAGTGGTAACTTGACATTGGCAAATTGGAGGGCTGTTTAATTGAGTCACTTAAAATTCAAAGATCCATATGAATGAGATTGATGGACTAGTGTACTAAGGCAAGAGGGAGATTTTTCCACCGGGATCCTTTTCCGTGGGAACTTTGATTCTTGGAAGAGATTCTAAGGCCCAGGTAAAAAGCAAACAAAAACAAAACAAACAAATAACAACAAGGAAGACAAGAAGAAGAAACATGAAGAACCCTTCCTCTCTTCCTAATCCTTCATCCACCAAATTTGTTCTAAGCAAATAAGTTATCTTACTTTGCAAAATCATAACCAAGGTACTTTGTAGATTGAAAGCATCTTCTTAGCAAATGTGTGTCCTAATGAAAACCTATGCTCAAAGAATTGTGTGCAGTTCAAGCGCTTTAAAAATATTCTAATGCAGGTATATTTAAGGGATCCAATAAAAAGGAATAGTGATTATGTCACATTATGACTCTATAAGGAAGGATCTAATCCAATGTCCTCAGTTTACATGCAAATCCAATGAGACCAAGCAAAGTGATTTGTCCAAGTTCACTCAGGTAGTTAGTAGCAGTAGTTGGGATTTGAACTCAGGTCCCAAGTTCTCTGACTCTAAACCACTGTTCCTGAAATTCCACCAAGCCAAATTTTTTCTTCTGTGCTAAGTCACAGGGCAACTGTGTATATCCAAATGTAAACACTTTTTCTGGGTTTAAAGAAACAAAAAAAAAAGAGAAACAGAAATTTGTAGAATAAGATATGCTGGGATAGAAGGATCTATAAGACTGAAAGTATATGCTATAAAAATTAGAGAAATTTTGCTCATTCATTTATCATCCTGGAGAGTTTGTTAATATGGAAACTTCTTAGTGTGAGGAGACATTTTTGTTATATGTCTCTGTCTCTCTCATATATATAGGTATATATGTACATATAATAAAATGACTTCTGTATGTGATTATCAGGCATTTGATTTTCTTTAACTGTTCCCTCTCGATTCTCTGGATGTCTCTCTATATGCATGAAAATGTTTTTTTTAATTCCATCCACATCCCTTTTCATTTTTTTGTTTTTGAGTTGTTCTCTGGAGTGACTTAGCAGCTACCTAAAGTAGAATCTTAGAATTGGGGAGAGGGAGGCCCTGAGAGGTGACCTACTCTAATCTCTCACTGCAGGCAGCCCTTCTGAAAGGTATATAGCTAATCAGCTTCCTTTTTCTCTTTTGTATTACTCATAATACATTGTGTGAATGTTGCATTTCCTCATTAGAATGTAAGTTCTTGGAAGGCAGAAACTTTTGTGTGTATGTGTATCTATATCCTAGTGACTAGCATAGGACCTTGCACATTACATTGTAGGTGTTTCAAAGTTTTCTATTGAATTTAATAGAATTGCTTAGTACTTGGGAGCTGGTTGAGCCACCAGAATACAAACATTTTTTCTGATTTTCTTCTGGCAGGTTTTGATCTTGGCAAAATCATGGTGTATTCATGCCCAATTTACTTTTTTGTGTCCTTATATCTCAAAAAACTACTACAGAGTTATAGAAAATCTAGAAAAGGGCAACCATAAATGACCTGGAAGATTAGGGGAAACTTAAATTAGGAGGAGATGAAAGCTGAAAAGGAAAAGGATCTGACTATTAAAATATTAGGGATAAGAATCAGGTGAACACAGGCTCATCTACTATGAACAATGGACCCAAGAAAGATACTTTGAAGATGAATTGATCATTATAGAAAAAATCAGATTAAGTTCACCAGTATCCTTTTTTTTTTTTGGAGGCAATCAGAGTTAAATGACTTGCCCATGGTCACATATAAGTTTCTGAGGTCAGATTTGAACTCAGGTCCTCCTGACTCAAGGCCTGTCTCTCTACCCACTGTGTCACCTAACTGCTCCTAACCTTTAAAAATTGACACCAGAGGGGACAACCAGGCTATTGAACTGTTTGGATAATGATTTTAGACCATGATATATCACTTAATATGATAGACTTTTAAATATATACACATATATGTGAAGAATATATGCATATATTTATGTATATATATGCATATGTGTGTATATATGTGTATAAACATATGTATGTGTATATATTTGACTAAACTTGTGATTTCGTCAATGTGGTCAATTCAGGTTGTGGAATCTCCTTTAACTGGTGTAAATTGACAACTTAAGAGTCTTAATGAGTTGTCTCTACCACACTGAGGGGTTAAGTGGCTTAGTAAGGATCACATAGATGTCAGAGGTAGGAGCTAAATTCGGATCTTCCTGACTCCAAACTCACTTTGCAAACTGTACTTACCACTTGGTCTCTCTCCACAACCTTGAGGTGCTCAAGTATGAGAATTATTGATATTTAGTAGAACTAGGAAAAAATAAACAAGTGAAAGCTGTTTGGGGAAATTACTTCCATAGAGAAATCATTTTATGTGTTTGTGAGTGTCATTAAGCTCAAGTTGATGATTTTGATATTAATGTATAAAGCTGAGAAATTTGGGATTCTGGCCTTAAAAGACATAGCTTATGTAGCACATTTGCTTCAAGTGGTAGAAGGTTAGTAATATTTTTTTTTGCCTTTTTGGTGGGTAATTGGGGTTAAGTAACTTGCCCAAGGTTACAGGGATAGTTTTTGTTTGTTTGTTTGTTTTTGTGAGTGTTAAGGGTCCTCCTGACTCTGGGGCTGGCGCTTTACTCACTGTGCCACTTAGCCACCTGGGTTAGTAATATTTTTAAAAGTTTTTTTTTTTTAAGAACTAGAGTCAACCGCTTGAAACAAACCCAAAAGAAAAGACCAAAGCAATGATCCTAAAAGATATTTTTTGTTAAATAAATAGCACTGGGAAAATAGACATGAAACAGTATTAAAATGGCTGTGATTATTACTTTCTCAGCATTCATCTGATAAACTGAGCAACACGAAGCAATGATTGCTACTTTAAAAAAAATATGAAGAGAAAATAAGCTATTCATTTAGTCAACAAAGTAAGGATAGCGCTCAACTCCTTCACAAGATAGCTAGTTACATTGCTTATCATTGAGGTGAGTGACAACAAAGCAAAGAAAATAAATGTCCCAATATTTCTTCATTCCGAGGCTGAGTCTGCAGTCTTGGGGTTAGTAAGCTCTGTTGCCATGAGGTTACAATGCTCGTGTTCGGCTCAGCTGTGCACAGGGAGGAGTCCATAGGAAGGATGCTTTGCTCCTCTGTCCTATTTAGCTTCAGTCTTTTCTTTGCCATTCTCCTCTTTTCACAGAAGCACCTGGTCTCTCACTGACTTAAAAACTCTCAGAGGAGGCCCATTATGGCCTCATTTTGTAGTCACCATGGAGAAGAAGCAGTGGTGGGGATGAAGACAGATTCCATGCTATTCTGGTCCTGCATTCTGGGGCTGGGCTGGCTCATGGGGTAGTGTCAGCTGGGGACAAGTCCTGAAGGGCTGGTTAGCCCCTCACCCCCAGCTTAAGAAGACAGGGAGATAATTTTTGTCTATCATTTTCTTTTGGGGGTATCAAAGGTGTGCAAGAGGGATCAAGCAGTGCCAATATGAAATCATGGTATATCCCTTGCACCCTCTGTCTTTGGAGCCCTGTAGTCCACAAAATAAAGTCATTCTTCTCTTTGCCTATTGCTATCACTGTTACCAGTGATTCTTATGAGTGCTATGTAGACACAGTACTCATTAGCCAGCCAGAAACAAACCAGAGGTGCCTCACAGTTTGGAATCACTGCTGGAGTCTTCTTTCTAAAAGTATTCAGTTCTCTGCTTCCTGCTCAGCAAAATGGTGCAAAAGACCTCTAAAAGGTCAAAAAGAAAGAAAATAAAATGCAGATAGAAAAATTCAGGGCTTTCTGGAGTTGTGTGATTGATAATGAAAACTATCACATGGGTTTGTCTTCCTGGTCCCCCATGCCAGGGATCATCTTCTCACCATCAGCTCAGCTCTGACTTCTCTTCCTCCACTGAGTTCTTCCCTCTCATTCCCTTTGCCAGGGGCTCATAAGTGATTGTTTTTGGAGAGATAGGCGATCAGTGCCACAGCCACTCCCACGTAGAGGCCAGTTCCAATCGTGATGGAGAGCACAGCCAGGAAGAGTGCCCGTCGGGAACTGGTGCTGGCTTGGTGGAAGTCACCCTTGGCCACAGCTTTGTTAGTCTGCAGAGTGGAAAAACAAAAAGGGGTGGGGAGGGGGGAGATAATAGTCATTAGCAAAGCTGAGATTTGGCAGAAGTAAAAAGAGGACTTTTCTTTTAAACCTTGAGCTCCCATCCATTTTGCAAAGGGAAAACTTACCAATATTGAAAAAGATAAAAATAGAATCTCTTTTGAGGGACATTTGAGTTAAAACCACCAGCAATAAGAATTTAGGATTAGTGGGATTGTTTTGGTTTTTTTTGGCTTGAATGCTCATCCTCCTTGCTTCTGACTCTTAGAATCCTTTTCTTTTCTTCAAAATTCATCACAAATGCCTCATTCTACATGAGCTTTTTCCTGCCTTTTGCCCATCCCTCAGGTGCTTTCACTTCTAAGGTGACTTTATACCTACTTAACAGATAGATACCTATATTTATAGATATAAATGTAGATATTTTAGATATAGAAATAAATTTATTATATATAAACATATTTATGCAATTGTATGTATCATACATGTACCTATATATATATATTTATGCACACACATTTTCATAAGATTGTACATGTATACATATCTAAACACATATTCATACTCACCTATGTGTATATGCACAAATATTCATGCACCTGTATTTATTTATGTCTCCCTCATTACAATTTAAACTCCTTGAGGGAAAGGACTAATTTTTATTTTTTTATTGCATCTCCAGTTCATGACTCTTAATAGTGTTTTATGACTGATTGTCGTCCTCCAGGAAAGTACATTTTGCTGGTTGGGCTGGGATAGTTAGGTGGTATAACATATATACAAAAAAAACCCCCAAAGTAAAAGCAAATACAAGGTAATTTCAAGAGAAAAAAAAAGGACTGGGCTAATACTTGGCAGGAGGGAATCAGCAGAATCCTTTTGCAGAGGTTTTAGACATGATTACTTGATTTGACTGTGGCAACTGAGGTCACTCCAGTAGCACTCTGATTATTCTCTAGTCTGAAAATTATACCCCATCAAATCAAGGTTGGGCTCACAATTTTTTCTCCTCATAGAGTATGGATGTTGCTTCCCAGAGGATTTATATGTTTACTCTAACACATGAGACTTGACTTTCTGAAAATAAATATCTACATACTATGGATGGCAGAATTTTCTGGCATTAAGATATGAGCATTTACAAAAAGCAGGATTAAAAGTGAAAGAATAGCATGGTTGATAGAGTCTGTCTTTGTAGTCAGCATGGCCTACATTCAAGTCTTGCTTCTGACACGTACTGGATGTGTGACAATGGGCAAAATGCTTAAACTTTCATTGGATTGGGCAAATCTTCAAGACGGTAAGTTCTGGATCAGCTACTGCTCCGCCTTAGGAAAGTATATTTGCACACCAAGAACTCCACATATGGATAAAATCATAGGTCTGAACCAAAAACAATTGTTAAACACATCCTTTATTTCATCCCCTGCATGTTTTACCCTAGATGGAAGTGCCTAGCCTGACTACTCATCTTGGCCTAGCTTTGTTTATAACAAGAAAGTGACCTTCTCTAATGCCCCATCCAGCTCTAAGATTCTACAGTTCTCTAGGAGCTAGGTAATGGGTTCAGTACTTGTAATATTTCAAAATACTTATACTTAAAGTACTCCTTTATGGCAGTTCTGTGAATACTTGTCACTTTAATTATAGCTCATATTATACAATAGCATTGACTGGTCAATGGGGACCAGTCTTCAAACAGGGGAGAGTCTGACATGACTGAAAAATGACTGAACAACGATTTAAGGTAAAAACATGGAAGGCATGTTTTAAAAGATAATAAGGAGTTATTATCAATAGCCTGTTGGATGAAACTCTTGGAAGTAATAGCCAGGTCATATTTTTAATCAACTTTGTCAAGTGTCATCTGGTTGTTTCGTTCACTGCTACTCACTCAGCTTGTACCATCTTTTACCAAGCTAGAGTAAAAAGAGTGAGAGATTTCTTTGGCAAAGGCCAAACCCCAGTATCGCCACCTTTCCCTAGTTTTTTTCCCTTCTTTGGAGATAGACTTCTCTCACACTCTCTGATCACTGGAGGTTAAAACACACAAGAAAAGCTAGTGCACAATTACACTTTACTGCGTATTGTGAAGGAAAAACCAATTGGCCGGTCAGTCAACAAACCTTTATTGATTGTTTACTATGTACCAGGTCCCATGAAAAGAGCTGGGGATACAGCGAAAGGTAAAAAATGTGGCCTCTCCCCTTAAGGAGTTCATATTCTAGTGGAATGAAGATGTAATGAGCTAAATGGATGTGTGTGTTTCTATGTCTGTGTATACAGTTTACGAAGTAAATGAAAATAAAATCAAAACGAAAAGCACCAGAACATAGAGGGATGGGGAAAAGACCTCCTGCAGGGAATGTCATTAAATTTAAATCTTGGAAGATGTCAGGGGAACCAAGAGGAGGTTGTGAGGGAGCAGAGCATTTCAGGCACGAAGGACATCCAGTGGAAAATGTCAGCAGAAGGAAGAGAGAAAGCTGTGTCTGATGAACCGCAAGTAGGCCAGTAGAACTTGATTGTAGAGCTATGGAGAGAAGTGTGACGTAGGAGAAGGCTAGAAAGGTATGGATGAACTAGGTTATTCATGGCTTTCAACACCAGAAAGAGGATTTTATGTTGGGTCTTGGAGATAATAGCTCATTATGCTTGGGGGTGGGGGTGACATTGTTAGAATTTGCTTTAAAACAATTGTACAACCACTGAGCGAAGGAAGGTTTGGAGTTGAAGAAACTTGAAATAAGATGACAAATTAGGAAAAAAAGGTGATGAGTGAGTGAAGTATGTCTGCATGAGTGGAGAGAAGGGCACATATTGAAGTGATGTTGGGAAGGTAGAAATGACAAGACCTGGTTATGGGTTAGATATTGGGTGAGGAAGAGACAGGTATCTAACAAGGGCCTTACTATATGCCAGGCACACTTTTCATGTGTTAATTCATTTGAGATAATGTTGTGTATATGGAATGATAGAAAGGAGAGTTGAGGATGATTCCAGAGACTGCTGGCCTGGTTTACTGGGAGGGTGGTGGTATTGCTTCATTAATATTAGGGTACTACAAAATCAGAGAGGATTTGGGGGGAAGATAATCAGTTCTATCATTTAGGAATACAAATTATATATATATATATATATATATATATATATATATATATATATATATATATATATATATAAAGATGGTAAATTATACAACTAGCTTCACTTCAGTCAATAAGACACCAGAGTAAGACATTAAATAGCCCCTTCTAGGGCACCCAGGCAGCTGGGTGGTGCAGTGGATAGAGTGCCAGGCCTGGAGTCAGGAAGATGAATCATCTTCCTAAATTCTAATCTGAGTTCAGACACTTACTAGCTCTGCAAGTCACGTAACCTTGTTTACCTCAGTTTTATCATCTGTAGAATGAAAATTATACTGAGTAAAATGAGCCAGAGAAGGACATGGAAAATAATTCCAGTAGTTCTACAAAATAAACCCCAAAAGGGGACACAAAGAGTGGGACACAACTGAAACAACAACAATAAGCTGGGGAAAACCTGTTGTCACTCAGCCTTTTTGGTGTACGTCGTTACTTGGCAAAAGAAAATATTTTAAGAAATGAAGTAAAATGGTAAAATTACAACACAGAAGCCAATGCAGCTCCATATGCTGGTGGGTCCCTGAGGATTTGTGGCCACACTCCAAGCTTTGGTGCTTTTAGTTACTGTGCAGGAATCATATTGTTTTGTTCTGGAGAATGGTAACCAGGCAGGCTGGTGAAGCACTGTCCCAGTATACCACCAAAGTCATGTTTTGCAATAGCAGCAGGTGTTGTATCCAGCTCTAAATGCTAAATCAACCACTTGGCATTGGTGAATTCTTCCATGGGGAGTGCTTTCCTTCCTTGGATTTCCCAACCAAATGTTTATATCTCTATCATTCATTCATCACATTCTGTTTTATAGTGTACTTTTTTCTGTACCAGTCTTATCTCTCTTTATTAGATCACAAGTCCTCCCTCCCCCATCTTATTTGTTTGTGTATTTGATGTAGCATCTTGCAAAGCTGCTGCTGTTCTTGTTTTTGCAGTTATTTGGACATCTAATTTCACTGGAGTAGGTGAAACTCCCTTTACCAATGCAGAGTCAACTTCTGTTCTGGAATTTATAACACAGAGTTCCCTAGGACCCTGAAAAGTTAAGTGATTTGCCCAGAGCACAAAACCGTTATGTGTCAGACAGAGATGAGACTTGAAGCCAGGTCTCCTTATTTTTATCCAAAAGAGGTAAACTCCTTCAGGGCAGAGACTATTACATTTGGGATTTTTTATCACAACAGTATCTGGCACATAGTGGGATTTTATTCCATGCTTGTTAAATGAAAATTGAATTTCTGACTGAGATCAGCTCCCTATACATTCCATATTGCCTTTCATATTGTGCCTTGGCACATATTGGTGACTTAAAATATTTGTAGAATTCAATTGAAGAATAAAATTAAAATTGTATAATCTGACACTTAACCAATGAGTAAGTTTAAGAAAATGACATTTTTATATTCTTTATATATATGTCCTATCTTGAAACCAGCATAGATATCTAACTAGAATAGGCTGAAGTGGGCCAAAGACATGGTGCAAACGTTTTATGGTAATGAGATCACCTCTGCTCTATGAACTTAAAGAAGAATTATTAGTGAGATATGGCTATGAAATCTTTATACTCAATTGATTACTGGGGTGGATTTGACTTATCATGATAGCTAGGTGAATATTCTTTTCATTTATCATGATAACACATGGCCTTTTCCTGAAGCTGTGTACTTACCTGATAAGGAAATTTATCTCATATTCTTAAGTTAAAAAAAATCAATATAAAAATAAAAAAATAAAAATCATGGTAGCCCCCTTCTAACAGTGTCAATCAAGCATTATTTTCTTTTAAAAAGACATGTTTTGTTGGTACCTTTTGTCTTCATCTCATGGTTATAGGCTCATAGGATCGTGTATTTAGAGCTCAAAGACCATCTAGTTTAATTCCTTCAATTATAGATGAGGAAATTGAAACTGATGGATATTAAGAGACTTGCCCAAGATCCCACAGAAGAGAATGAAAAGTACAATTCAACCCTGGTTGCTCTGATTCTAAAGCAATAGCTCTTTCTGATGCCCCACTTTAATATCTCTATCCTATACTGAACCCTCCCTGAGCCAAAGAAAAACATTCGAAAACACCCAGTAAAGAGACTGTGTCTAACAATGTGTATGATACTCTGTCATAATGCACCCTTACCTCTCAGCTATGAGGGATGAGGTATGTTTCATTATCTCTTCTCTAGAGCCTCAACTGGTTTTCCATTGCTCTGAATTCAATTTCCTTTTAGTGATATTTTCATTTATTCTATTGTAGTCATTATGCATATATTCTTATCTTGGTCCTACTCATTTTGTTCTGTATCAATGAATGCAAATTGTTCTGTATTTCTCAGAAATCCTCATATTTCTTACTTATTCTTATTATTGCAGTAATATTGTAATGTATTCATTTACTATAGCTTTTAAGACATTCCCCAAATAATGGGCATCTACTTTATTTCCATTTCTTTGGTATTGTATTTCTATGAATATTTTGGAATATATATGTATACATATGCACACAAAACAATGCAGACACACAACACACACATGTGTAACTAGACATATCTACATATGCATAAATATCCACATACACAGTGATACAGTAACATGTATACACACATGCATACACATATGTGCATATAAATAAATATGTGTGTATATACATGTAATGGAAATGCTAATTTAAAGATCTTCCCTGCCCTTAGGCCCTTTGGTAGTCTTAAGAGACTCTGAGAACCTTCCTTGATTTGAAAATATACTCTGCCTCCTAATAAGCTGAATGTGGTCACATGGAGCCTGTGGCAGGAGGCTTGGTTTTCAGGAATGCCCACACCTTGATGCTGTGTGATTGGGCAGTGGGTCAAGAGGGTGGTTACATTCTCTGACCCAGGAGAAGGCTATATAATCCCTGATGTGAGGCTTTGCTTTGGGGCTGACTTTGAGAAGCGTTCTGTGATTTGATCAGATGAGACTCTGGGAAGTTGTTGTTGAGAGCCCCCCGGCTTTTAAAAACCCAGATGTTGATTTGGTATGGATGTAATGGTTGGACAGTTTGGAAACCTATCTACTTGATCTGTTTCTCTGTCTTGATAATTCTGTCTGTATATTCTGAAATTCGGGGTGCTGACCTTTTTCCCCTGAACTAGGTAAATTATATATATTTGACTGATTAAAGTAAGCTTGTTAACCCATTTTGAGTTGCTTTCCTTTAACAAAGCAGATCTAAGAACTTGTGTTGGCAGCCACCCTGGGGACGTTGGGGTGCTTGCTGATACAGTACACACACGACTGTTTCTGTTTTGTGCTCATCAGTGAAGTTGGTAACAAAAAAAGTTTGCAAGATCGGTTTCAAGGAACCTCAAGGTTAAACCTGCCACATTTTCTGTATATTCTCCACCATTTCACAGTTTGCTAAGCATCTCTCAGAATTGAGGAGTGCTTCGTGGTTTTCAAATAAAATGTGCTGTTTATTGCAAAGGTCAGGATGTCCTACAGCTAAAGAAATCAAAGTCCTGTGAGACGTAGGTGCTATGTAAATGCTCTCTTTAAAGAATTTTTGGGAGTGCTTCTGGGCCAAGCATCTGCAAAATCCTTAGAGCAAAGTCATTCTGCAGATCAGAACACTAATAAGACATATTTAGAATGGAAAGGAATCTTACTAGCCACCTCTTCTAACCCTTTTGTTTTACAGATGAAGAAAGTAAAGCCCAGAGAGGTTTACATACCACAGGACTCCAGATACTCCAACTCCAAAGCCAATATCCTTTCATTGTACCATACTGTTCCTCCTAAAAGATCTACTTCTTCCTGCTACCTCTGAGATCCCAATGCAGCTATATCTCTGATTTCAGAAACTCAAATATCTATAAAAATCTAATCTTAAGCAAAATCATAATTGATTAAAACAACACAGAATTAAGAAACATCATTTACATAGTTACATTTCTGATCCTGCTGCAAATATTCAAGATGGGAGGTCAGACAGTCAGTTAATAAATAACAAGCCAAGGAGACATGCCAAAGTCCAGCTTTGGGTAGATTGAGTTTAAAAGATGCTGGCAATAAAATGAAAAAGATGCTGACAGTGCTGTTTGCTAGGAGAAGGGAGCCTACCATCTTCATATTTACCCTCTGCTGACTATAGAAATTTTCTATAAAGTAACAGTTGCTATATACTACCACTTCATATATCATTAAGGACATGATAATGGAATTGAACTTAGATGTTACCAAATATTATGTTATTATGGAAGTAAAAGGAAACAGGAGGTGAACAATGGGTACTAGATGCATGATCACTTGTTCATAAAGTAGTACTGTGGCCTTGGTAGGCTCTAGATGAATATTCTTAAAAGAATGAATATTATTTTCATTTGCAAGAGAGAAACACAGATGGGGACCATGAATATGTTCACATGGAGCTTATCTCTAAAGAAAAGGAAGCCTAAAATTTTGATTTAAAGGAGTTTCTTCCTTGGCCACAGAAAGATTTTGATGATCTTTGTAATCTTTCTATTTCAACAGAGGCAATTCTTCTTAAAGAATCTGAAGTACCATTTTCTTTTACAACAGAAAATATAGCTTATGCAGAGAGTATCCTTGTCAGCTCCTTAAACTTCTATTCATTTGCTACTTTAAATATGGCTAGATGTATGCGAACCAGGAGGTTGGAAAGATGAAATCCTATTTCTTTGCTATTGCTGATGTGGTCTATTTCTCTATGCTCAAAAACATATTAACCAATGCATGGTTATTTCAGGTGAAAGTAGGTCTGAAAAAACACAATATATAAACTTTCTAATTGATTGTCTTATTGCTTTGAGTTAAAAAGTACAAATGAGTAGAAAGAAAGTATAATTCTGTGGTCTGGCCCTGTTTTAAAGGTGCTTTTCAATCCAATGACACTGGCCTTCTTGCTTTCCTTTCAGAAAGATACTCAATCTCTCAACTTTTTTGCATTTTCTTTGCCTGGCCTCAATGTTTGGAATGTCTTTCTTCTTCATCTCCTCCTACTGCCTTTTTTGACTTCTTTCAAGTTCCAACTAAAATCCCACATTTTACAGGAAAACATTCCCAACTCCTCTTAATTCCATTTCCTTCCCTCTTATTTATCCTGTATACAACTTGTTTGTATATGTGTATGTATACATATATGTGTATATACATACTTATTTATAGCATGTGCATGCCTATACATATTTGCTTGTTGTCATCACCATTAGATTATAAGATCCCTAAGGGTAGGGAATATCTTTTACCTCTTTTTCTATCCCAGCACTTAGTACAGTGGTTGGCACGTAGTAGGTGCTTAATAAATATTTATAACTGGAAAATAAAAGGTCCAAATAGAAGGAAACTTATAGTATTGTCACAATCAGTTTGATCTAACTCGAAAGCATAGAACAAACAAAATGTTAACAGAATATCTATTTGTCAGCTACCTATTTCAGCTTATTCATTTCATCAAACTCCAATGTCCCACAGCTCAAAGTGTATTTTCTTCTTGGTGATTCTATTCACGTTACATAAAGTAAACATATTCCTTTCGAGACCTAAACCATTTCAATACCCATTTTTGGAATTTAAAGGCAATGGGGAGATTTTCATTTTAGCATGCTAGACAGAAATGATTAGATTACTTGCTAAGCAAAGAGCCCTGTGTCCTCAGAAATCAGCATGGTTCTTGTGATTTGAATGGATAGATAGATGGCTTGACTGACTGACTGAATGTTTATCAGATTTTCAGGAAATAAGAAGCTAGAAGCTAACATATTAGGTGACAGAATAAGAATTCAAAAAGACCAAAACCATAGAGGTCATTTGGGCTGAATTGAATAAAATGGAATTTAACATGGAGAAGTGAAAAGCCACAAGTTCAATACTGGAGAAACATATGAAGATTTTTCTGTCTTAAAAAAAAAACCCAAAACAAACCAAAAAACCCACAAGGATTTTAGTGATCTGAAGGTCCAATCTGAGTCAAAGCTATAATAAGGCAGCCCCAAAATCTTAATGCTATCCTCACCAACTGCCAAGTAACTTCCACCCACAAGGGAGACAAGCCAGCCTAGTTAAAGCAGCACAAGATACCCCAAGAGAAGCAGGAGGCAACATGAGCGAAGCAAGTCAAACCACTACCAGTACCTCCCCTAAGATTTGGTTGGGACAGCCTGAGATTTTGACCTCAAGAACTTTGGACATAGCAATCCTCCCTTTTCCCCCACCCCAGACCATTAATCCTGCTTCCAGCCCAGTCTCCTTCACTATCCTCCAGGGAAGCAACCCTTGCAGAGATGAGAACTGGCATCTGCTTCTGCAGATACTGTAGTCTCTACCTCCTCAGTGATGACAGCTACTGGAGACTGGGAAAAGAAAGTTCTTGATACTGAAGTTCTTAGCACTACCAAATTATTTAACATAAGTACATATATAGTTTTATCAGTGGAAATAACATTAAAGAATATCATGCATTGCTGTCTGTTTTACCTTCATATCAAAGGACCCTGGATCTCCCCCCTTTGACTATAGCTGAAACTTCCTATATATGTTGTTCACTTTTAAAAACGTGGGCTCTTTGAGAGCAGAGACTTACTGGCTTTTCTATTTATTATTCTGGTACTTAGCACATAGTGAATGCTAAAAAAAAAATTCCATTTCATTCACTCATTTATCCATTAATTTGTTTGGGCATTTTTCCCGGGACCACAGAGGTAATTGTCCTGTTGTACTCTGTTCTGGTTGGACCCCATCTGGAACATTCAGTTCTGGGTGTCACATCATAAAAAAAGGATACTGAGACAGTGGAAAATATCCAGATGAGGGCTGCTGACATAGCAGAGAAGCTCAGGTCCATGCCATCTGAGGATGGTTAAAAAGAACTAAGGATTTTTAGTCCTAAGAATGAAGACTTGGGGGGGAAGGGTATAATAAATATTTTCAAAGTAACTAAAGGACTGTGACATGGAAGTGGAATTCAGATTTTTTTTTTCTTGGTCCTAGAGAGCAGAATTATGGTTGATGGGTGCAAGTCATAAACAAGCAAATTTTGTTTCTACGGAAGGAAGAACATTCTAATAATTGGATTCTTATCTGTCATGGACTCAAGGCATTTCACTATAATGGGGGGGTGTCCTCCTTTGGATACTCTCCAGCTTGTCAACGTCATTTCTATAGTGTGGTAGTGTCAAGAATTGAATACAATTCTTCAGATGTGGTTTCACCAACAAGAAGTGAAGTAGGACTTTATTTATGGAAGCTGTATTTTGCTTGATCTCTACTAACAGGGTTTTTTTGGGGGGGGGGTTGACTGACAAATATATATGCAGATGCATATAGAGCTGTCCATCCATTAAAATTCACCATTTTGTTTTCAAACAAACTGCTGTCTAGCCAGGTCTTTACCATTTTGAACTTTGACATTTTGAACTCACTGTAAGCCTTTATATATTTATTACTATTAAAATCCTTCTTCCAGCAGCTAGGTGGCATAGTGGATAAAGCACTGGACCTTGGAGTCAGGAAGATTTGAGTGCAAGCATAGCTTCAGATACTTAAAAGCTATGGGATCCTTGACAGGTTGTTTAATCTCTGCTTGCCTCAGTTTTCTCAAATGTAAAATGGGGATAATAATAGCACCTATCTTCCAGGCTTGTTGTGAGGATCAGATTGGATAATAATTATAAAGTGCTTATTAACACAGTGTCTGGCATAATGTAAGTGTCATATAAAGATTAATTATTATCATCACCATCATCATCACCACCACTACCATCATCATCATCACCATCCCCATCATCATCATTACCACCACCACCATCACCACCATCATCATCATCATCACCACCATTATCAGACTTGGTCTAAATTCTAGACTGTTAGGATTTTGTATTCGATCCTAGAGGCAATAGGAATTCACCCTAGGAAAATCACTTTAGTGATTGAATTTGCAAATTCTCACTTTGCCTCTCTCTGTCTCTCTATTTCTCTGACTCTGTCTCTATGTCTCTCTGTATGTGTCTCTGTCTCTGTCTTTTTCAAATCTCTCTCTCTGAAAATCTAAATAACATTTTCCCTTTTCTAGGCTTATAGTAACTCTTCTGTATCATCTTGCAAATATCATTGACAGTGACTGAGCAATTATATGCCAATTATAGGTCTTTCAAGACAGGAAGATATAGTTAATTTGAACCAGGCGACCTTAGCAGTTTACTGTCTTTTTGCTTAGGTTAGGATTCAGCTTGTCTTAAAGTTCCCCAGATAGTTTCCTGACTTCTTCGCTTATTTCCTTGTATTCCCCTTATCTGAGTTCCCCTTTTCCCTTTGATCAGCATTTGCTGAGCCTTTTGAATATCACAACAGTCTGGGACTTTTCAATCCACTGAAACAAAAATTATGAAACACCAATATAGCAATTAATAGGTGAGTAATTCACACACCTAACTACAAGGTCCCAGAATATCCCTGAGGATAGGAAGAAGGCCCCAGAGTACCTATGCTGAGTACAGCTGAGCAGAGCTCCCTCCACCACTTTTGAAGGAATTCCTCAATATCTGAATTTTCCTGTGTGTTATCACAATAAAATTTTCTTTTTTACTATCTGTTAGTAATTGGTGGTGGAGATTTTATTTTGCCCCCTGAGGACCTTGGAATTCATTTATGCTTTTACTGCTGGTTGAAGGGCCACCCTCAGAGAATGCAGTATAAATTATTCAATCAGAGCAGACCTTTCCTCAAAAGAGCTGAGATTGGAGGTGAAGTACAACTTATGTCGCCCCTTATCTGCTGTTTTCCATCAGTGATAAAGCCTTTCATCTTTTATCATCTATCCAGAGAACTCTTGATAATGCTTGTTCATTATAATGGCTAGTTCCTCTAAGTGCCTGTCTCATTCTTTTGTAAAACCCTTGGGATTTCAGCTCTGACTAGGAATAGCTTATTTCATAGGCAAGTTACAGTTTACATGAAGAAATATGAAGATTTACTTCTCAGGCTATCAATTCTTAGATGTTTTTGCTTTCAACCACTGATATCTTGTTTTTGAGCTCATTGTATTCTTGAATAATTTTATGGTGTTTGCCTTCTCCATAGCCCTCAGAAGTTTATAATCTCCTGCTGCTTTTTTCCCTTTATGATCTCATTTCTAATCAATAAGAAAGAGTTATTGCTATTTATCATATTAAAATTTTCAAGTTTGTGAGGAATAGATATTCATTTACAATGTGACAACAAATGCCTTTCCAATTTTTTAGGAAAACTCTCATGACTTAGAAAGGGGGTATTTTTTGCTAGCAGTTCTCATAGAATATAAAGGAAAGGTCTGCTTTGGGAGTATACTTTCAGAACTTGCCTAGAATTGTCTATGCATGGTTTGCATTAGTGGCTGTAATCCTTAGTCAATGATAATAATAATGATTAAAATGAATAATTAAAACAACAACAATAATGATAGCTAAGATTTACATAGCTGTAGCACCCATTCTAGGCTACCCTCCAACTCATTCTTACACATATAGGTGAAGTCCTTCAAAAAGTATCTTTTAACTCAAGACACTCTGTGGTTCATCCACACTCCTAAATTTATAATTCATAGGACTCTGTTGGTGCACTTTCTCTTACTATTAAATACATAAAGACAGAAACTGAATAGACAAGATGAGGCCAATATTTTTTAAATAAATTCCTTGAGAGCAGGGAATGTTTCACTTTTTATATTTATATTCTCAGCACCTAGCACACTTTGATACACTTAAGAAATATTTGCTGATTAATTGTCCAAAAGCTAGTCATTTAATCATAACATTATGAAACCAGGGGAGGGCAGAATATGACTATGAATGATTGGTGGTCCCTAACCAATGTCAGACAGGCCAAGGCACCCTTCAGGCCACTACTTTTCACTGCACATCATTTTTCATTCCCAATCTCATAAAGAGATGATTCCTGGAAGTTATTTTGATTTCTTTTGTAAGCCATTTTTCCCCCTTCCCTTTTATAAACTTCAATGAAAGAGGGATTCAAGGAGACTCTCATTTATCTCCCTTTCACTTCTGTTCCTAGGGGATGGCTTAGCTCTATAGCTATAGAGATTGACCCTCTGGAAACACTAAGAGAGAAATGTTTGACATAGTGTTGGTTTACTGCAAATACCCAATAGAGTCCAAATTACCTGTCTCTGTTTGCGCAGGGAATTTTAGACATTATTATTAGACAATGGAAGCAAACTTAATGGATTTAACTGTGGATATGCCTTTTTGCCATGGCAGTATAAACAGATGGCAATCCCACTGATGAGTTGTAAAGGAAGGGCTAATGGGACTTCATTAGGAGTCAAGGCTCTTCATTCGAAGCCTGGGTTTGCTCTCTGAATACTAACTGTCTGCACTGAGAGCTACTTTTCTCCAAAAGTTGTCCTCATTGATCAAAGACACAAAACTGCCAAGCACTGCTGCTTTAGATAGAAGGGCAAGAAAATGTAGTTCAAGACCTAAAACAAAATGTGAACTGCTTTCTGTCTTGAAATCATGCTCACACTGAATACAGAACCCCTTTTGCACAATGCAAGATTTACATGAAGTGAAATATATTAACTCTGAAGAGGGATTTACACTTGAAGCACACTCTGCTATCAAAGCCTTTTTTGGCCTGAGAGCTCTGTACTGTGCTCTTGGATCCTCTCATCACTGCCTCTTTGCCAACAGGCAGGATAAAAACAACTCACTTAAACCTATTTGCTGTTTTAGAAAAGGAAATGTGAAGGGAAAGTTTGAATCTTTAGAGACACAAAACTCAAGAAAGAACATGGATCCCATCCTTGAAGCGAAAACACAGATAAAAGATAACTTCAAAATCACGTTCTATGATGACTAATAAGAGATGCAGTGGAATTGATAAAATAGATTTCTTTTTTTTTTTTTTTGCAGGGGGAAAGGCAGGGCAATTGGGGTTAAGTGACTTGCCCAAGGTCACACGGCTAGTAAGTGTTAAGTATCTGAGGCCAGACTTGAACTCAGGTCCTCCTGACTCCAGGGCAGGTGCTTTATTCACTGCACCACCAAGCCACCCCATAAAATAGATTTCTAATCAAAGGACTTTGGTTCCAGTCTTTTCTGTGTAATTTACTACTGGTGAGATATATGAATAAATCACTTAGCTTCTCTGTGGCTGGTTTCTACATCTGTATAATTAGGAGTTTAGCCTAGATTGGGTGTTCTTGACCTCAGGGCTGTAACCTTGTTTGTAAAAAAATAATAAATGTATTTAAATGTAATTAATTTCTTTTGTAACTTTATGCATTATATATTTTATGCATTTAAAACATTATTTTCAGAAGGGGCACATAGGGTTCACCAGACTGCCAAAGGGGTGCATAACACAAAAGAGGTTAAGAACCTTTGCTAAATGATCTTCGTGGCTTGATATATAGAGTTCCATGATCCTAAGAAGTACTGATATTAACAAGGAAGAAAAATGAAATGTTATACAATCAGATCCCTTTAGTAAATTGTAGACTCCTTGAGGGCAGGAACAGTTTTATTTTTATCTTTGTACTTATAACAAGTCGGCACAGTTTTTTGCACATAGTGAATGCTTAATAAATACTTGTTGAAACAATGTTAAATTCTATGTTCATCAAACATTTATTAAGTTTCTACTGTGTATGGAAACATTGTGTTAGACTTAAAGTAAAGGAACTGATTCAACCAACAGGAAGAACTTCTGGTGTGGTGAGTGACTCTTCTTCCACCAGGGCAGATTGCAACTTGCATACAACTTCGTAGAAAGGTTTTAAGGAGTCACTTTAGGTATGAAGTAGCTAACTGATTTGTCTAGGGTCAGATAGCAAATAAACCTTAGAAGCAGGATTTGCAAACAGAACTTGCTGATTTTAAGCTAAGCACTATATCCACCATTCCATGAGGATTTTATTTTTTTTAAATTATTTTTTGGACAATAAAAATGAGGTTCAGAGAGGTTAACTATGTTACTAATATAATAAGTGGAAACGCTACTACTGGGAAACAGCTTTTCTAATCCTCAATATTATGCCCTTTCCACTGGGAGAAAAATAGAAGTTGGTCAACACCAGGTCCACATGCTATGAGCAGAACTTTAAAAGCCTGCAATCTAGAGGGGATCAGATTTCTACAAAACACACCCAATCTACCTAAACCATTTTTTTTAGTTGTGATCTTTAAACTCTTTGCTTAATATCTGAGTTGAAATAACTGTGTTCACATTCCTTCCTACAAAGGAATGGAAGGAAATTGAATGTCACTGAAAAATCAAAATAAACCAATAATATTGAGTTAGATTAAAATGACAAACTTCCTTTCACAGCACAGCACTACTGAACTGAAAAATCAGAGAAATGGAAATTGGACTACCCAAGCAAAAGATGCTTAGCTGAACCAATAACCATTAGTTTCATAATGATATCGGGTATATATAGCATACATTAAAGGCATTCATTATGCTTTCAGCCATGGCTACTTAGGTTATGGTAATTATTAAGGCAAACAAACCAACTTTCCAACCCCATCTTATAGGAAACAAAAAAATGCTTTTTAAGATAGTTTAAAAACTTCATTTTGTTCATGCTGACATAACAAGAAACAGTCAATTTGCAGAGGAATAAAATGAAATTTGCCAGTTTTCCTGGGGGTAAGGTCTTTAAAAATTAGAAACCAGGAGTGGGTAAATGGAGTAGCAAATCAGCCAAAGGAGTAATAAGCTAGTTTGATTTATTGATCCTTTGAAAAATAACCAAAACAGTCAGTTGTCCTGGACTTTCCTTCCTTTCCTACAATGCTAAAGGACCAGGCTGTCCCATTGCAACCTGAGTCATCTCCAGTCATCCTGATGAATATCTGGTCACTGGATCCAGATGACTCTTGAGGAGGAAGTGAGGCTGGTAACCTTACACAGCCTTCTCTCACTCAAATCAAAGTCAACTGCAAGTAATGTCATCATTTCCCTGATGCCATGATCCTCTTTGGAAAGGAAATACAAACACAACCTGTGAATAGACTGAGTTGCTTGAATGGAAACCCACTTAGTTCGATAACTCAGCTCCTCCTCTCCTTCTCCCTCTCCTTTTTCTCTCCTAAGGAAGGTAAAATTTGATGACCAGAAGCTGCCCACTTAACTTGGTGTTTATTGGCTATATTCCTTCCTTCCTTCCTTCCTTCCTTCCTTCCTTCCTTCCTTCCTTCCTTCCTTCCTTCCTTCCTTCCTTCCTTCCTTCCTTCCTTCCTTCTTGCCTTGCCTGCCTGCCTTCCTGTCTTTCAGTAAACCTTAAATCCAGTTCACCCTGAAGCTCATAGATTGAACAATAGGTCCTTGATCAAGCTCCACTTAATAGCTGTATTTTGGGTCCCCCAAGTTTACAGTGAAGGTCAAAGGTAACTGTTTCTCTTTGGAACAGCAACCCTGAGGGTCTTCCCCTCCCAGCTTGATTTCTTTTTATGTAATTAAAGGGCCATCCCTTCACTCATTTCTTAAAGAGGCCTATTCACTGAATGGGTGTTACCTCATTTTAAGTCAGTACCTGGAAAGACCTTAGCCTAAAAGGGCCAGGGTCTCTCATTGCATCCTGGGCCATCTTCAGTAATCCTGATGAATATCTGGTCACTGGATTCAGATGGCTCTGGGGGAGAGAGTGAGGCTGGTGACCTTGCACAACCCTCTCTCACTCAAATCAAACTCAACTGCAAGTCTTGTTGTCATTTCCCTGATGTCATGGTCCTCTTTGAAAACAAAGGAAAAATTTGATTGGACCAAGACTTACTTGAGTATCAAAGTTGGATTTTCTTATTTTTAATGAGTTTCCTATGACTTCCTCCATTTATTGATGCCAGTATAACCCCTTTCATGTCATATATATCCATAACTCCTCTTTGACACTGGCAAATTAAATTAATTTTTCTGCTTGTCAGTCCTATCTTCTTCTCAATGTAGCCATTTCACCCTCTAAACTCTCATCACCCTGTGGGACAAATTGTTCCAACTCCTATCTTCCTGTCGGCACCATTATAAGTGGCCAATTCAGAACAGATCTAACAAATAGAGGTGGGGAGGGAGAGGGACAGGAGTTTCTTTTTTTATTTTTAATTTAATCCAATGCTTTATTAGCTTCTAGTTTACATCATTTCTGCAAGATTTTGAGTTACAAATTTTCTCCCCGTTTTTCCCCTACGCACCACCCTATAAAATCGATCCTATTGGATATCCTCACCTCCAATCTGCTCTCTCCCATATCTTCTCCTATACCCCCTCTGACTTTCCAATAGAGCACAGTGGGTCTCTATGCCCCACTGCCTATGTGTGTGTGTGTGTGTATAAACATTTGGTTTTAAAACTTTGAATTCCATATTCATTCCCTTCCTCCCTTGCCACCCTCCCTTACTGGGAAGATAAGTAGTTCAGTATAGGTTGTACATGTACATGTACTATGCAAAACATTTCCATAGTGGTTATATTATAAAAGACTGACTATATTTCTCTCCCTTTTATCCCACCTCCCACTTGTTCTATTCTCTACTTGGCTCCTGTCCCTTTTCAAAAATGGGTGCTTCCAACTTCCTTCCCCTGCAGCCTGCCCTCCCTTCCATTATTGCCTCTCTCATCCCCTTCCCCCTACTCTCCTGTAGGGTGGGATACCCTATTTAGTTTGTATGTCATTCCCTCCCTAAGCCAAATTCAATGAGAATAAGGTTGACCCCTTCCCTTTTGCCTTCCTGTTCTTCTCCTCCATTGTAACCACTTTCTCTTGTCTCTTCTATATGAGATAGTTTGCCCCATTCGGGACAGGAGTTTCTAATCACACAAATCATATCTTGATTTGAGATATCTTGAAACATCATCCAATTCAACTAATGATGAAAATAACATTCAGAGAGATTGAGTTGTTGTATATCTAGTTAATGGAAATATTGTCATTAAAAACATTTTCTGACTCTCAAACCAAGGTAGTACTTGGTTACTTAGTACAAGATACCTGTTAAAATCATAAATGGCAATTACGTTACCTCTGCTGTTCATCTAGAAAGTTTCTTCATAAAGCTCTTTCAATTTTGGTGGCATTGTTGGCTCCTCCAACCTTTTCTAAGAAAGCTAATAGTGGGGCTGGAGAACAGGTATCTACAGAAAAGACAACAGCTACTCCTCCCTGCAATCCATATCATACATCTCTTCTAGACTAGTTAGGTGGCATTTTAAATAGTATATTGGATTTAGAGACAGGAAGCTTTAGTCCAAATGCTGCCTCAGACACTAGCTATATGATCCTGAGGAAGTCACTTAAACTTTTTTGAGACCCAGTTTTCTTCTCTGTAAAATATGCATAATAATAATAATATCTATCTTGCTGAGTTTTCATGAGAGTGAAATGAGAACATGTGAAATGTTTTCGAGGCCTAAAAGACACATATAAATACCAGCAATAACAGACAAATGAATGAACATTTATTCAGTCCTTACTATGTTCAAAGCACTGTGGGAAGCAGGGGACACCCACAGAAAAGTGGATAATATCTGTGATCTCAAGGAGCTCATCTGCTAATAGGATAGACAACATGTACATGAGGTTTCATTGGAAAATCAGCACTCTGATGAATGGAAAGGTACCATGGTCCTTCAGTTGTTGTCCTTGGTTGTTGAAGAGGCATTGACTTTAACACCTCAACAAGAAGTTGCTTGGTCACATCTCTGAAGGAGTTGCTTTCTGGGGTGATGGCTGCAGGGACTGGGCAGGAAGCAGGACCAGTGGTGTGTGGCAGTTCTTGGACTAAGTGGACTAAGAGATCTTACTCCGTGGTTGGTGTTGGGGAAGTTGTTGATGGTGAGGTAGATGGCCCCCTTCTCCCCATGTATTGCTCCCCCTCAATGATGGCTTCAGGGATAAGAAAGGAAGCAGGGTTAGTGATCTGGGAGGTATTCATATTACCAGGGTTCTTGGATTAAGGATCCCGGGCTGTCTTCACTGGGGTCTCAGGAGAGATTTTGGTTGAGATGGTAGTGGTAGTTTGAGATACCTGATACATGATATTTCTGTCTCTTCTTTTTGCTGGTTCAGCTAGGTTAGCTTGCCTGACCTATGGATGGCAGTTTGTTGGACATTTGTGGGGATCACCATCCTCTTCCCCACAGTAGTTGGCTACCCCGTTGGTAGTTACAGATACTGGGGTAGAAGTAGGACCTGTGGTCTGAAGTAGGTAGAGGCTACCATTCTCAGGGCTTCATTTTTAGATTATTTTTCCTAAAGAAAAAATGTGCTACTGCCACTCTGTTGTTCAGAGGTCTTTAATAGCTCCCCATTAATCACAGAAGAAAAGCAAACTCCTTGAGTTGGAATTCTAGAGCCTATATGATCCAGTCCTAACCTCTCCTTCTTTCCCCTTTCCTTTCTAGTGCTGCAGTAGTTTCTACTATTATTCATCTTCTATGTGGTAACAATCCTTTCCATTCTACTCAACCCTTTGATTAAATATTCACTCAATATCCACTTAATTGAGTATCAGTTATATTAGAGATAACTTATTCAACAAAGTAGGAGAAATAAAGTTTTATAAGATAAAAATCTCCTCCCTGAAGGAGTTTGTAGGCTAACTATAGATTTTATTTGATCTGAATAAATGGGCAACATTTCCCAGAAAATTATTATGATACATCAGCTTCCCCAAAACCTGCTCACTTCAGTAATGCTTTTTAATCCCCACCATAGTATGGTTAACGGCATCTTTCATAACTGGCTTCTCACCTTCCCAGTGTGATACCACAGTTCAGGTTGGAACTCTTGCTTAGAAAGAAGAACACTTAATAGTGTTTCCAAGGAGCCTTGCTTTCCTCAATTTGAAGAGGCATAAACAACAACACTTAAGAACAGCACCAATGAAGCTTGTTTTCCATTCTATTGCTAGCTTTATTTTGGTATTTTCCCATGTTCAAACATCCTGGCAATGAAAACAGGGACACAGATGTTCTTTATCAACCTTGGATCCTGCAATAGCACATCCCTTTGCTGCCTCATCAAATAATGTTGGTAATTATCTTCCTTCTTGCTATCATTAGAATGTTCAAATCTCATCGTTAGTATCGGATGACATGGGTTTACAAGCAACATTCTAGGCCCCGGGGGAGATTTTTCATTCATGTTTCAGAAACCAATTGTAATCATTCCACCAACTAGCCCTCTGTGCTTTTTGAGCCTTGAGGAGTATGACTAGGCTAGATCATCTGTTCTGATTCTTTCCCCCAAAGGCCTGGTAAATTTTTCTTTGAACTTTAGTAATTTCCAGAAGATTCTCCCTAGGCTCACTGATGTTCTTTTTCTTAAACAGAGAGGGTGATGAGTTTGTACAATAACCTTCCCCTGCCTCAAATCCTCCTTCCTGGGAGTAAGTTAGTGCTAATTACAGAAGTATCACAAACACTTACATACATATCTAGGATAAGGATCCCAAAAGTTCATATCTAAGGGGGAGAAGAGTCACAAGGTATTCACTGCACAGCAGAGATAAAAGTATAAGGTCACAGTTCATGCTCAAGAACAAACAAGGCTATCAATGCCAAATTACATAATCTGACCAATTTAAAACAGAAGAAAATAAAGCACTTTTCGAGAAGACCTCCTCTTACTGGTCATTTAGTCATGAATTTTAGTCATTCATTTAGGAATGAATATATCTTTGGGAATATCCAAAAGTTTCAGGAAATTTGTGACCAAGATTTCACTTTAGGTTGCACATTTCAAAATCATAGCATGCTACAATTTCTATTTTGTTTTGAAAGCTACTCACCCACCCAGGGGACAGTACAATTTTGTTCTCTAGAAATGGGGACTTTGCTCTGGGGAAATCTATTAAGTGGCTCAGTTTTAGTTCTAAGATTCATGGTGCTTTTGGGCCAGACCTTCTTGAATGCCTTCAATAAGGAGTGCCTAAGGACTTGGAGTGACCCAGAGTACACATAGTCCTCCTTCAACTCTGGAAGAAGAAAAATGAATGTCTGCAACCCAGGGTGAAAGGCATTCTGGATGTCCTGTTTGATTCTAAAATACTTAATGACAGGATTGTGGCTAGGTCTATATTTGAAAGTTTGAAAGGTTTTCTTTTTCTACTTCAACTCCTTTTGCTTGTAGAGATCTGTAGTATGGCCCCTTGTACATAGTATCTGTCATATTTATTAAGCACTTGTCATGCTTAATAAATGCTTGTTGATTTGACTTGGTGAATTGTCATCATTTGCTGCCATGTCAGGTCCCATGACAAATGAGATTCTTCTGCTTCAATGTTTTAGTGGCCCCTAGAGTAATTTTGTGCCCATCTCTCTTCGTTGGTTGGGGGATACTTTGTATGAAGAAATACAGCTCTGCTGGGGGTAAAGTGTGTATAGATCACTAACTCTGTTTGCATCATCCATATGAGATAAGAGAAAGGGGCAAATATTTCTCTAGACCCCTCTATGTAAGTGCTTTTGGAAGAGCAGCTTGGTTTGATTGATTGAGAATTGCTTTTGAGTCAGTTAAGTTGGCAGTTTGAATACCATCTTAATCACTTAACATCTCAAGGACTCAATTTCTTCATGCAAAAAATGGAGGGGATTGGGTTCTATGACCTGCAAGATCCTTTTTACCTCTAAATCCATGTTCCTATGTCAGATCTCCAAATGATCTTAATTACTAGTAACTTTTTGGTGGGAGTCTGTAGGGATGACTATAGGGAATTCATTCATTTTTCATATAACTCCACTGTGAGACTCAGACTGAGAGATCCACAGACATGAAAAAGAACATATGGCAAGTCCTTTGCCATATGGCTCAACAGTTTTACAGGACTGGGTACTGAAGAATGAAGGCATTAACAAAGGTTTATGGGTTTTTAGCAAGGTGTATTTCTTGCCCTTGATCACACAAAGCAGAGCCTTTGATCTCAGCAGATTTGCTTTGAGACATGAATACAATTGTTAGAGAAAGTCTCCTAATAGTTTTCTCCCAACAATTAAAATGATCCCAAAGTAAATAAGGGTGTCTAGAATTACTGAATCTTCCATCATTTGTAGAGTTTTAGGACTTAACAGGGTGACCACTTGTTGGAACATTATGGAGAGAATTCCTGCACAAGCACATTAGAGTTGATGACTGATGACTCTTTTACAATTCTGATTCTGTAACATTTCTGTCTTTTTAACCATCCTTTGCAAATGCATAGTTAGACTTCTATCATTTTTACATCAGTTTCAAACAGAAGCTAGGAAGATCTTATTAGTTTATGCGAAGCTTGGACTCTCATTCCTGCATTAAATATACTTAGAAGAGGCTCTCATCTCATATCGCTTTTCTTCAAAAAAAACAAACAAACAACCCAACAACAACATTTCAGGCTTTTTACAGCCTCTGCACCCCACCCAAGCCCTGCCCCATTTTAATACCTGACTGTCTGGTTTATATGTCTTCTTTATATTGTTTATCACTCTTTAATATTACTGCAAGTTGACAGGGTACTCAGAGCTATAAATGAAAAAAAAAAGAGCCCAACATACCCTAATCTTTTAAATGAGAGCAGCAAGATAAGCCAGACATAAAACACCAGGAAACTGGCAAAAATCCCAAAGGCAAGTGGCTCAGTACACTGGTAGAAACATACTTGCACAGAAAAATAGAAAACAATACTAAAAGTAGTTAAGAAAATGACCAAGAGACAAAATGTATATCTGTATAAAATTTTCTGGCAGTAATATGGAACTAGTTCCTGGCCTCTTGGGACTAAACTAAAATGTTTTATTTTCTATTTCAATTATCACATCCCATTCAATATTTTGTAAAGTGGACCTTTTGTGAATAATCCTGAAAGAGAAGTAGAAGGAATGTTAAGGTATTTTGGATACAATAGTACTGTGTAAGGAATATTGATTTATTAAAATCAGAGGTTACTTCTGGATCTAGAGCTATGATTCTATGTTTGTTAATAAGAATGTAAGGACTATTGCTTACAAACCAGTAACAAATTTGTCTTCATTAGTTAGAATCTAAATCATTATGTCCCTGGGTACCCTAGTGGCATTAGAGATTAGGTTTCTGCATTTCATAGAATTTCAAAGTTACAAAGGATCTCAGGGACCATATGTAGTCCAGTATATACTTGGACCAGAATCCCATCTAAAACAACTAGGACAAGTAGTCATCCAGGTGTGTGTCTGTCTGGGGCAAGGTCACAACTCTCATATCATCATCTGAACTTCCTATCTGTTGGCTCTCCCCTTTTTAGTAGCCAGGCAGTACAGATAGCTGGCAATATACAGGCGCTCGGTAAACATTTCTAGAGTCCTTATTTTTATTTTGTTGATGTTGTAAATCCTAGCAGTGCCTTGGATGTCTTTTTTTTTTCTTTTTTGGAGGGCAATTGGGGTTAAGTGACTTGCCCAAGGTCACACTGCTAGTTTTTGTGTTAAGTGTCTGAGACTGGATTTGAACTCAGGTCCTCCTGACTCCAGGGCCGGTGCTTTATTCACTGTGCCACCTAGCCGCCCCATTGCCTTGGATGTCAGCAGGGTTATGTTCTAACTGGTTCTCTTCCTTGATTTGCTTCCTAACTGCAGCTCTGAATTACAAAGCTAGAGATTTGCTTAAAAAGTCACTAATCCATTGAGGCACTGTGCTGATCTGTATTGACCATGACTTTTAGAAAGCTTTTTGTTCAGGGAAAGATTTCCCTCTGGTATATTCAAGAAGGAACTGTAGTCCAACCATACTAAGTTTTTATCTCCCACTAAATGCTGGACTGGAGGGCACCTAGTAAGTGGTAAATGCAGTGACATTAATGTAAGCAGAAAGAGAAGGGAATAAAATTAGAAAATTTTTCCCTTTGCCTGCTGGCTCCTCATTTTGTACACTTCTTTAGGAACAAAATAGACTGCTAGTTCTCTGTCTCTGATGTCTCTGTCTCTCTTGCTCTCTGTCTCTGTCTCTCTCTCTGGAAGTGTGACTAGCAACACCAATAATAATCCACTTAAAATCATGGAAACCTAAGATTCTTTAGTTCAGAGTTATTTATATATAAAAGTACTCATATGAGTAAATACGTATGTTCTGCTTCCTGGGCAAATGTAATATGTTACAGCCCCCAGGCCACAGCTAGCTAACCTCTTACCAGGAGGTTTTGACTCAGCAGAAACCTCACTCATTGACGTAGAGACAACAACAAAAATCTAGCAGTAGAGCCAGGCCTTTGTTAGTCATACTCATATTGGGCATGGTCAGAAGCAGCATGGGGTATCAGTGCTGTGAACAGAATATTGGGGTTAGGAGCTGGTAACATCTCGGTTTGAAGATCAGAGTCATAAGGCACCCATTAGCTAAGAACAAACCTCACATCTTCCTTGAGCTCTTTAATCATTTGTGTGTATGTGGTTTTTGAAGGGCAGTTTGTTATATATAATTGTTGCCCCTGGGCAAATCAAATTACCTCCCTGGGTCTCAATTTCCTAATCTGCAAAATGGGGAAGTAAAAATCAGTTTAACTCCTTTCTCTGATATTTATTAGCTGTATGAACATGGCAAGTTGCTTAATCTCACTGGGCCTCAATTTCTTAATCTGAAATTGGTATTATAATACTTATCTCATAGGGCTGTTGGGAGGCTAGAAGGAAATAATGTATGTAAAAAAAATTTTTTTGCAAAGTTTATAACACTACGAAGGATCATAGAGCTGGCAGGGATGTCAGAGGTTATTTAGACTAATCCTTTTCTTTTATAGATGAGGAAACTTGGGACCTAGCAAGGTTAAGTGACTTGCCCATGGTACTATAGGTGCTAAGTGTCAGAGGCTGAATTTTAATCAATGAATCAAGAAATTTCAATCTAGGGAGGCCACGTGGCACAGTGAGTAAAAGCGCCAGTCACGGCATTGGGAGACCCGGGATTGGTTCCGGTCTCAGATATTTGGCACCCACACAAAATAACTGGCCGTGTAACCTTGAGCAAGTTACTTAACCCCAATTGCTTTAAAAAAAAAAAGAAGAAATTTCAAGCTGATTCTAGAACCAGTGTTCTTTTCTCTGCCTCCAATAAAAAAGTAATATTATATTATGATCAGTGGTCCCTAAAATACTTGATCACCTATATGAGTAGTAACTGAGCACTGAAGGAGCCCCAACTGACATCCTCCATTCAAAACAGAAAAATAAAATCTGATTGTTCACCTCTCTTTTGATTCACATATGTCATATCATCAGATACAATTCCTCCCCATACTGTCCACAATCCAGCTTCCCCAAATCCACAGTCTTTAGACTTTTAATCTTTAGAATTTACTCCGATGTGGGGCAGCCATCTCTCCTTGCAAGCAATGAGCCTTGAGGTGATTATTGCCCATATTGCCAACTCTGCTCCCTCTGGATTTCAACTTCCCCTTCATCTTTTAGCTCTATAATTCTCCATTATTGTTTTCAGGTTCAACAATACCAGGAGGCAAAGTCCTGGAAGGAAGCAATGAAGTCTGTCCTCCAGGGAAAGAAGCACTCTACTCTTGCACCCATGGCGGTGCCCAAGGACAAAGTCTTTTTGCCTGTGCTACGTAGAAACTATGTTCACAGTACTGAAAAACAACTTTAAAAACCCCCACACTGGTTGAAAAACAAACTAGGTCATTTCCCCTCACACTATTTTGGTCAAACATGTTTTGAGGCTGAAACAGATAAATAAACTCCTTAAATATTGATCTTTGGGTAAAGATCAGCTCTAAAACAAACTGCAATACTAAATATAAAAGTGCATATGTATCAAAATACTTATTAAATGTGACATTTGTCAATATTAAAATAGTTTAAATTACCACCATTAATTAAACCATTTTCTTGATCCTCCTTTATCATGGATATATCTCATAGTCCAAGATCAGCATTTAAGGATTTGGGCAGGGCTTTACCTCCTTATCCTGCTGGAGGTAAAAATGTAACTGCTCCCGTAGGATTTTTTGGGAGAGTAGACTGCCCTTTCATGGAATTATTGAACTTCAGGTGGGACTATACACCACAACACTTGCCCTGTCCTCAGATTGTCCTATGAGTTACTGTACCCACAATACAACAATTCTCTACTACCCCCCTCCAATAGCATTTTCCTTAGGCACAGTTAAGCTTTTATGTGTTGAATGCATACAGTAACTTTAAAGAATCTTCAAATTAAAGCATTCCACAGAAGCCAATTACTTACACATGATCATATGGCATGAGATCAGGCAAAGGATCTTACAGGGTGAAGGATATAAGGACTTTTAATATTACTTTAGTATTTGATTTGGGGAGATAGGTGATACAATGGATAGGGTACCTTTCTTGGAATCAGCAAGACTCATCTTCCTGAGTTTGAATCTGACCTCAGATGCCTGCTAGCTATGTGACTCTAGGCAAGTCACTTAACCCTCTTTGCCTCAGTTTCCTCATCTGTAAAATGAGATGGAGAAGGAAATGGCATCTTTGCCACAAAAACCCCAAATGGGGTCATGAAGAGCTGTACTTGAATGAGAAACAACAGAACAAAGGGTTGGAGGTGGGAAAGTTAAGTGAGGAACAGAAAGCTGTACATGTAGCGATCTTTCTCAAAGGATGATGATGGTGATAGTCCCTAATAAAAGTTATATGACAGCTGGGCTTGACTCCTAGTGCCCTCTCTCTTCCGTGTTCCTGGTGCCCAATGTTCTTTTGTTGGTTAACCACACAATCCTCCATACAGCTGTTCCCCCATCACCATCTCTTTCTACGCTTATAAGGTCCATGTCTCATCATATCAAAGTTGCCATCTCCACAATGTATCTCAATAGGGATTAGTTTATTGTATCTTAGATTAAGACAACTATTAAAATATCTCTGGGGAAAATGAACTCAATGAATGTAAAGGTAATATGCTATCACAGAAAGGGTGTTGGATCTGGCATCAGAAAGTGACAGATCAAATACTGATCTTTGCCACTGATCAGCTTATTAACTCATTCTACTTCTCTGGGTTTCAGTTCCTCTAAAAGAGGAAGTTCGATTTCCAAGGTCTTACACTGAGCACTAAATCTATGACCCTACCTAGATTTAATTTGTAACCTTTTAAGGAACCAATTTAGAGCAAAGGCCATCCCTTAATCCCATTCAGTTTACACTAGAGCACTCCCGAGTATAATTGGAAGAGGGAGGGAACTAAATGGGGCTTAATGAGACCTTATAAGGGTGTAAAAAGTAGCTAGGCTTGGCTCAAAGCAGTGAAGATAAGAGAGTGTTTTTGACAGGAAAGGGAAAGGAGCAGGGATGATAAAAATGCTCTTAAGGGCACTTTGCAAACTTTAAAGCTTTATGCAAAAATCAATTGCTCTATTACATGTAAGATAGTGGCCTAATTTTAGCTAACACAAGTAAATGAAGACAGCTGATAACCAATGTATCAATTGTGTCCATTTATCTCTGTTTCTTTTACAAAAGTAAGTTTCCTGACAACAGGGAACAACTCTTACCTGCAGTGGGAAGAACACTGAATTCCTAATCAAAGGCCCTCTTTGAATTCCAGCCCAACATTTGCTATCTGTGTAATCTTAGGCAAGTTATTGAACTCATCTGAGCCTCAGTTTGCCCATCTTTAAAATGAAGGGGTTGAACTAGCTGGCTTCTAAAGTCCTTTTCAACTTGAAATGGTATGATTCTGTGATAAACATTATATTTCACCCAGAGTCTAGGGAAGTACTCTGTGCCCAGTAAGAACTTAATAAATATCAACTGTATTGTAATATTTCACTTTATTTGCAATATATATTATAATTATACACATAATTATAATATATATATTATTCAGAGATTTAATCATTAAAGTGAAGAAAAGGCCTCTACCATATTATCTGATGTATTTGGACACTTTAGAGAAAGAATCATAATCCTGGCCAAAATAAACCTACTACCAAATACTTGCCAGAATAATTGCACAGACATCTGGTTTGGTTTGGCTACCCAGTCAGAGGATATTTAATAAATATTTAATAATGTTAACAATAATGCCATTTAACACTAACTAAATTCTACAGGGCACTAAGCACCTTTCAAGTTAGAACTAATTTATACACTATGGAATACACTCCGAGTTAGATGGCTGGCCAAGACATAAATAAGATCAACTGCTTCCAGAGAGACTGTCAAACATAATTTTTTTTTTGTTTCAAGGATCCTTTGAGGTTTTTAGTATTCACTTTTAGCTCTTTTAAGTAAAAATAAAATCCTCTGCTGTTGAATATGGGTAGCAGAGATATCAGGCAATTCTTATGTTTGCTTTTATTTTTGTAAAACCAAAATTTAATTCTGGTAGGATCTACATTGATGATGCTGTGCTTTGGTTGGCATATGGAAAGGTTCTAGGAAATATTAGCATGGGTGAGGCAGACCATGGAAACTTTGATCAATAAATCTTTGAATATAGTATAGATTCTACATTTATCTGAATATGCAGTTTAATATCTTAAAAAAGGAAATATACAAATAATAGAGTTGATGTAGATATAAAGGTGCCCTAAAGGTTGAGTTGCCCTTTCCCTGGTTTAACCTATAAAGGCAACCCAAATACAGAGGTGCCCTAAGGGTTGAGTTGCTCATTCCCTGGCATCCTAAAATCTCCCTTATCTTGAAATACCGCAAAACTTCCCCTTACACTGGAACATAAAATTCCTTGTCTGCCCCCATCCTGGGTCATAAAAATTCCCTTTTCTCCCTTGTATTGTGTCATTCATCATCTTCCAGTGTCCTTTCTTGGAAGACTTTTCTTGTCCCTAAATCTCCAACCCCCTTTAGAAACCCCAAAAATTACATCATCATGCTACAGGCTGCATAGCTTTCCATCTATAGAAGTCTGGTCCTTCTCCTATAGCAATGCCTTTGTTTAGCTTCTTGCTAAATCTCAGGCCTGTATGCTTTTGCATCAATAAAGCTTCCAATAGCTAAAGAGAGGATCTGAGTCAATTCCAAAATCTGAACCAGCTCTCCCAACTCTGACCCCAACAGTGTGGTATGGTAGACAGGATTGCTAGGCTTGGTGTCAGGAAGATGTTTCCAATCTCACTTGTGACATGTTTTAGCCATGTGACAGTGGACAAGTCACAACTTCTGGGAGCCTTAGGCTCTTGATATCTCTTAGGACAGATATATTTCATATTTTGATTCCATAAAATTTGATCTTGTCTATCACTTTAAAATAAACATGATGGGGAGCTGACTTCTTGACATATGATCTGGACAGAGTTTTCCCCTGCTACAAATACAAAATTTATGGGGAAGGAAAAAAAAAATCCCCAAACAAACAAAAAAACCTCAAACTCTCTCCAAACTATAAGCAACAAAATTATGATAGATATATACAAAATATGGCTTATTCAAACTTTTGTGGCCCATGATCAGTTTGAAGAATTTTGTATTCATAAAAACATAAACATATCAAATTACAAAATTATTTTTTGAATATGTATGTTTGTTGTTAAGCTAAAAGTTCTTTGAAAGTCCATGTACAAAATTATCATTAAATTTCAATCCTCTTTTTCCTTGGGCAAAATTTTCTGGTTTTTAAGTGGCTTTCAGTCCATTAAGCATCCCCTTGAGAGAACTCATTTACAACAGAAATGGAGGGCAACCATAGAATTTTAAAGAGAATTTTCTTGAACATATTTGGTGGAGAAACTTGGGCAATGTTCCTATTAACATGCATGTATGTGTGTATATACACACATACACATATATATAACATAAATATAAATACATGCCATTACTTCAGGAATTTGTGTTTTCATAATGGTAGGTACCCCTTCATTGTTATAGACCACAGTCCTCTTTAGACTTAGCAGATTGCTTCTGTGAGCTCCTGTAGTAGTAGCATTATCCAGTTATTGAATAAATAATGAGACTTTCTAAGTTTAGCTAGGATGGTCCTTGGACAGCTGGCATATGGGCCATTGCTTGGTTCATACTCTAAGTCCTTTTAATTTGGCAAGACCTGGAAGGGTTTTTGTTCCTCTGGCATAACTTCCATGATCCTAGATTCAAACCCATGCCACAGCAAGGCAATGATGTAGTGCTTTAGTTAATCCCAGGAGGGCATTGATCATGCCTTACCTAAAATCACAAAGTTTTTGGGCTTCAATTATCCCTTATGTAAAATGTGCGATAATCACACTCATGTTTCCTACTCTATGAGTTTTTGAAAAACTATTACATTGTGAGCTCTTTGAAAGCAGGGACTATCTTTTTTCTTTCTTTTTATCCCAAGGGCTTAGCAAATTGCCTGGTACATAGTAGGTGCTCAATAAATGCTTATTAACTGTTTAACTCAAATGAGACAATGCATGAAAATGTACTTTACAAAGTTTAGAACTCCCTCTTCATATATATGTATACACACACCACTTTATTGCAATAGCTCAGAAGTTTCAGAAGCTGGATTTGAATTCAGCTCCTGATTCCAAGTCCAACAAAATATCCATTGTATCATGTTGTCCTTTAGTAACTGAGATAACTAGCTAGTATATAGATGAGATTATCTATCTATGTATGTATGTATGTATGTATGTATGTATGTATCTATGTATGTATGCATGCATGTATGTATGTATCTATCTACCTCTTGAACTTTAGTTTCCTCATGTTTAAAATGGAAATAATATTAAAGGACCTATTTGACAGAGTTACTATGATACTTAATGAGATTACAAGCTACAAAGTGCTATAAAAGTATCTTATTTTATATACAGAGGCATACACAATAACTGAAGGAACTGTCTAAGGTAGAAGAGTCATCAAATTCTTGAATTAGTATCCGATTTTCTCTTCTGCTGTCAACTCTGACCACTTGTTCTGAACTAAAGGTTTCTCTGTCTTCATTACAGGCAGTAGTGATGGCTAGTGATTGAATATTTGCATTGCATTATTGTGTTAGATTTTCATTGTCATATCACACACCAGACACATGCTAGTTTATGGTCAAGACAGCTTCTTTAAGCGAACAAATGGATATCTTTCAAAACAGAGCTATAAACAGAGTTCCAATTCATTAATTTCATCACCATCTCTTGATATTTTCTTCCATTCAGTTGTTGAAATAAAATTTTTAAAATGTAGTTCAAATTATGTCAGGCTACAATGATTTGGTATGATCATCTTTGAACTCAGCTTGCATGTCCATTTCTAATGTTCAATTGTCTTTCCTTTATAAAAATTTGGCTTTTAAAGAATTAGATGGACTATCTTTAAAATAATTTTATTATCTAGTGTCAGCTGGCCATCTGTGCTAGGCAACCAAAAGTACTCTTGTGGGTAAGTAGTCCCATTTTACCTCTCTACTGTCATATTTGTAGGAAATCTTTCTGTTTGTAATATTTTATTTTTTATAGTAGCCTAGTATATAATATACTATCTTGTAAATAAAATGTATTTCTCTCTCTCTCTCTCTCTCTCTCTCTCTCTCTCTCTCTCTCTCTCTCTCTCTCTCTCTCTCTCTCTCTCCCTCTCTCTGTATCTGTTTCTCTCTGTCCCTATCTGTCTCTCTATCTCTGCCTCTGTCTCTCTCTTTTTCTCTGTCTGTCTGTTTCTGTCACCCCTGATTCCCAGTTCTTTCTGGTCTGCTTCCTGGGTGAGCCTCACTGCTCACTGTCTGTGTGACTTTAAAGTCTGTCAACTTGGGAACACAATCCCAATTCTATTCTTTCTGGAGGCTGTAACTCAATGCATTCACTTGCTGAAAGTATTATTGGCTTGATCTGACTCCAAATTTATAATGATTTGGGAGAGAATGGGGGATTCAGATTTGGAAAACTATTTTCCTTTCAGAAACAAGTAAAATGATTATTAGGTGATCAGGAAGATTAGATCTGGCTTTTGTGTATATATAAACTCATGTAGATGTCAAAACCCTTCTCATCAAAGAGTTTTGCAAATCATAAATAGCTTCAAAGTTTTAAGTTTATCTCTTAAAAAAAGCCACCTCTCTATGAAATCAGATTTTCTCTTCAAGAGAATACCATGATTCACTTCAGCTGTCTTTTTTTGTAGTTAACAATGCATTTAGGTACTAGGTCTGGTTAGTCTGATTGTCCAGTCAACCTCTTCCCCCGTTTCCCAAAGGTCTCCTAAGTAGTGATTTCCTCTATGAAATTTGCCCCCCGCCCCCAACCATATATTAATTGCTTAAGGTTGATACCTTTTGTAAATCTTTTCCTGCACTCCTATTCTCCCAAATCTGGAATAGAAGAGACAACTTTTTGGTAAGGATGATTAATGAGCTTCCTTCTAACAAGTACCACTTAATTAGCTGCCATTTGAGGAGGCTCCTGGTATTTCAATTTTACATTAAAAGATTCTGCTCTTTCCCCCCAACTACCTATTAGATCGAATCTGGAGGGCCATACTTTGTGTCATGCATCATCAGACTTGACAAGGAAAACTTCGTTTTGGAGCAATGATGATGTTCCTGGAACACTGTTTTTTCTTTCATAATTTAAAGAAACCTTGCTTCTAAAGCATAATTTGAGGCAATATACATGCAATACAGATAGACTTCTAGTTATTCAACCTCATCTTATTACCTCATTTCAAATAGGCAAATTGAATTTCAATGTACTGAGTTAGTAATATTATATATTGTGTCTACATGTATACCCATCCTGACAGTAAATTCTAACTTTGTTTCTCTGGTTAAGAGGGGAATGCAAAATTACAACTGTTGCTGTTGACTTCTTTATCAGGTCTTCTAACAAGGTGCCATTTTTCAAATTGTAAGCTAATGAAAAGTTGCTATTTTGAATTTATACAAATTTTGGGGCAGAATTTTTTTTCTTCTTTTCTTTTTCTTTTTGCCTGAATTATCTCATTTGAAAAGAGAAAACTACAGGAGATGTCACTGGATAAAGCTTTATTGTTTCAACCCTTTGGCCCCCAATATTATAAACTACCATTTTAAAAGAGTAAAACTCAAGTTCTTATAGTCAGCAAGTAATAAATTCTTCAATAATTTCTGAGAAGTCTGGCAAGTTTAATTTTCATCTTTCTAATTGAATTTTGGGGGATACTTACACCTCTAACGTGGGGGCCTGATGATAAAAATTTGCCAATCTAAATAAGAGCCAGCCTGAAAGGAGAGGATCTAAGGATATATCTTTGTACAACTTGTACCCTCGTGTCTGGAGTATACTCCCTTCTACTTCATAGAATCTCCTAACTTCTTTCAAGGCCCATTTGTGGTACCACCTCCAATCAAGAGCCTTTTCTGATTCCCCTAGTGATTTTGTACTATCTCTCCTAAAGTTACTTTTTATTAATTTATATTTTATATTAACTTATGTTTATATTATCAGCTTGCACATTTATATTATCAGTTTGCCCATTTGTGTGAACAGTCTACACATACTCCAATAGAATGTACACTCCTTAAGAGCAAAGGTTATCTTTAATTTTTGCCTTTTTTTTTTTGCTTTTGCTTTTTGGAGGGGAATTGGGGTTAAGTGACTTGCTCAAGGTCACATGGCTATTTTTTGTGTTAAGTGTCTGAGCTGGATCTGAACTCAGGTTCTCCTGACTCTAGGGCTGGTGCTCTATTCACTGCGCCACCCAGCCACCCCCATTTTTACCTTTGTATACCATAGTGTCTTCCACAATAGTTAATGCTTTAACAATGAATTGAACTGAAGATTGAACTCTAAAAATAGCATACATTCTCTGGGCTTTTCCTTTCCACTTATGTAATGATGTACTGAGTTAATGGTACTAAGATCATGCAATTGATTATTTCTATACCATTCAGGTAGTTTTGTTCAGATCCAAGGTCATAGAAAAAAACACTTAATATTTACTTGCTTATCTGAAGGTATGTTTTCATTACCACTACTGGAGAAAAGCACCTCGACATAAAAATGCCTTACTGTTAATGAGTCAGTCATATAAACTTTGTATATAAAGGATAGATAATCTTTCATCATGGGAATCAAAACACTTTTCATCTTTTAGTTTCTAGAGAATCCTGGAAAAAAAAGCCCTACAACTGGCTAAGTATATCTGACTCCCAGAATGAAAGGCATAATTAAGTGGAAAGCATTATTAATGTATTTTGAATAAGAATAATGGATACCAGAGGTTCTTAGCTGACATTCCCTGTCCATGTCATGGTAGATGAAAGATTGAATTTTTTACTTCTAGCAATAGCATAAGAAGCGATTAGTTATAGGAAACATGTAAGAAAGGGATTGGTTAACCAACAATTTTGGGTCTAAGAATAATCAGTTTTCTTCATTCAACTGTGGTCAGCAAGTAAGGATTAAGTAGATAACTGTGTTGTCAGGAATAAAATCTTTTAAAATTATTCTATTTATTTATGGGAAGACATGGACAGGAGGAGATACAATATGGCATAATGAATGATGGCCTTAAAGGCAAAAGACCTGTGTTCAAATACAAACTCTCTCTCTCTCTCTCTCTCTCTCTCTCTCTCTCTCTCTTTTCCT
>NW_027187378.1:19285909-19292874 GCF_028583685.1 Petaurus breviceps papuanus | reverse complement strand
TCTCTCTCTCTCTCTCTCTCTCTCTATCTCTCTCTCTCTCTCTCTCTCTCTCTCTCTCTCTCTCTCTCTCTTTTTGTCTGTCTGTCTGTCTCTGTCTCTCTCTCACACACACACACAGACACAGACACAGACATGCGCGCACACACACACACACACACACACACTGGCTCTATGATGTTAGCAAATCTCAGTGCTCTAGGTAAATTAGAGATTTTAAATTAGAGTGAAGGTGCTGCCCTGCATTGGTTAAATGAGTTTCCTTACCTGAGAGTTTCCTATAATAGTGAAATCACAGACCCCATCCTTATCCCTGAGGATAAGTAATACAAAGAATGATAAAGTATGAAAGAGCTTTGATTTGTACAATTGATGAGAGTCCCCATATTGATACAAATTTTTTGAATTTTTGGCAATATACTTCAGCGTGCTTGTACTGGTGAAACAAAGATTAAAAAATGACATTTTCTAATGTCTCCTGTCATTCTACTAATGGGACTATGGCATGTAAACCAATTGCTATGTGAAAATTAGCATATTTGATAAAGGTATAGGAGAAATCCAGACAAAGTACTCTAGGAAAACCTGAGAAAGCAGGAACCACTTTCATATGTGGGGATTAGGGATGATTTTATGCAGAAGGTGGCAATTGAAGCAGCCTTTGAAGGAAGAACTTTGACTGCTTGAAATAAGGAGGGACTACATCAAAGGCCCAGAGGACAGAAGGGAGTAGTAAAGGCTAACTCAATTAAATACTTTTATCTTCTTTAGAGAACCCAAATTGAGGATGGTGGGATGTGAATTTATCCAATATGGTTGCATCTAGGGGTATATTAGTAAATATTTAACAACTGGCTTTCTGGGGGGAAAAAGCAGCACAAGTTATTTTGAACTGGCTCCTGTATACACCTAGTTATGTCTCTTAAGGATGTAAACGTGCCTGTATACCTATGAAGCCCTTGGCTGGCTTTGCTGTTTGGTTCTCAGGCTGAGATTCACTGTGGGCTGGAACCAATGGAATAGAAGGTAAAATTCTCTCTGTCAATGTCTTAACCAAGTCAACATGAGTGATCAGCACCATGGATCTTCCAGTTAATGAGATAATTCTGGGAAAAAAAAAATTCCTCTGTTTGGTCTACTTGCCCTATGGTTGGGTAAGTGGTTTGACATTCCCTGTTCAGATGATTCATATCTGAAATGGGAGTATGCTTTCAATTAATAAATTTAAAAAAAAAGGCTTCCTTCCTGGCAATGTGAAGAAACTTTCAAAGAAACAGTTAGAACATTGTTTTTTTTTTTTACTTCAGAGTCTATGCATTAATAAAGAAGACACTTTTCAAAACTTGGTCATTGTTTGGGGCCAGATTGACTCAGAGTGAATGTAAAACCCTGAGTGTTTTCCTTTTCCAGATTAATTTTTTTTACAATTTTTTTTTTTACTATTTTTGACCATTCTCTGCCACATTTCTTACCTAGACTTAATAACTGAAAGGATGTTTGCCTCAGTGAAACTCAGACTTGTTAAAGCCAAGGTCTCCTACTACATCCAGGGCCATCTCTAGTCATCCTGATCTATATCTTGCTACTTGATCCTTGAGGAGGAAGTGAGGCTGGTAACCTTACATGGCCTTCCCTTGCTCAAATCAAAGTCAACAGCAAGTAATATCATCATTTCCCTGATGCCATGATCCTCTTTGGAAAGGAATTTTTTTTTTTTGGAGGGCAATTGGGGTTAAGCGACTTGCCCAAGGTCACACAGCTAGTTTTTGTGTTAATTTTCTGAGGCCGGATTTGAACTCAGGTCCTCCTGACTCCAGGGCCAGTGCTCTATTCACTGCGCCACCTAGCCATCCCATAACTTTTTTTTTTAAAGATAGAGACAGTGATTTAAATTATTTTTATTATTTGCTTTGTTGTTGATATGGTACATTTGAATTAACTTGCCTTTATGAAACAAATAAATGCCATGGAATATAATCTTGTTCACGAGATATGACATTATAGATTCTTTGATAATATTTGATTTGCTTTTTTGCTTCAATATTCATTAAGGAAACTGACCTATATTTTTCTTTCTCTACTTAGTAGCTCCATAAGTAACAATAGCATATATGTACATTTAAGGAGTTATGTTATTGTAAATAGTTTATGCAATATTATATTTAATGCCCTTTTAAAATTTAAGAGGAGTCATTTAAATTTTATTTGGTTCTGGCTTTTACTACTTTTGTTCCCTTTAAGAATTTATTTATAGGGGCGGCCAGGTAGCACAGCAAGTAAGAGCACCGGCTCCAGTGTTGAGAAGACCTGGAGATCGAATCCCGGGCTCAGACACTTAGCACCCACCCAGAAACACCTGGCCGTGTAACCTTGAGCAAGTTACTTAACCCCGATTGCTTAAAAATTAAAAAAAAAAAAAAGAATTTATTTATAGATTTTAAAATTTCTTTGTTTTAAATAATGTATTTCCTGTTCTGTTAATCTTTTTTTAGATGTTCATAAGTATGCACATATTTTATGTTATCAGTTAATTTGTCATGTAATTAGAAAACTAGTTTCTGATAGCTTCCTTTCTTCCAGCCTCAAGTATTGTAAATTATTATTTTTCATTTTTGATAAAGATAATTTGGCTTACCTCTTTTTGAAATCATACTAGTTAGTGACTTTTTTTTAACCATTTAAATATCAATATATTTTCCTGGTTTTTTTTTTAAAGCAGCTAATTGTTTTATTTACCAATTCAATGTGTTTTTCTGCTTTCAGTTTTATTAATCTTTAGATGGTATCGACAAGCCCAGTTCGGTCCTATATGCAGGGACTAAGACTATAAGACTTGATTTGTAAAAAAAAAAAAAATCCTGGATTTTGTCTTAGTTTCCTTGTGGCTTGACTGAAGTTTTGAACTTGGCTCTTTCTGTTTCCTCCTTGTATAACCTCAAACCCTGAGTTAATTCTGTTTCTTGCTGTGCCCTTGACAAAATTCAAACAAATGTCATCCACTGTGCTGATGGCAAATCTCCTGTAAGACCCCAAGTGATTGTCTCCACCCAACCTTTTCAGCTTCAGACTATTTTCTTATGAAATCTTAGAGTGGAGGAAGGGTTCTGCTATTTCTCTTTAGCCTTCTTGATCATGATTCTTTCTGGTATATTTTTTACAGCTTTATCGTACTGTTTGTGGGGTATCTGGATTCCTATAAATTCTAACATGGATACCAGGTTTTGATGTGGTTTCCGATCTGCACTTGACTGCCTATCTTTTTAGCATGCTGATTATTTACAAAATCTCTTGATCCAAAACTAGACTTGAGGATTTGTATCCTACAGAGAGATACCTTTTTACCTTTGGGTTCTTTGAATGCCAGCATTGCACCATGACTGGGAATAATGCTAAACTGAGAGTCAGATGATTTGAGCTCACACCTTGCTCCTTGACACTTCCTGACTCACTTTACCTTCCCCTACTTCAGTCTCTCTGGTGGCAAACTAATAAGTCCAATGATAGATGACAACGTTGATAGAAATTTACTTTTGCAGTTTATTTGTCTTTCATGTATCATAGATTTATGATTTCATTAAGTTGGGAAATCTCTCTACTAATATGGATGGCAACTCATCTATAACTTGGTATATGAATCATACAGAATTGCCTAATGCTCAGAGAAGGGAAATGAATTGTCACACAGCTAATAAATATCAGAGGTGGAATTTAAATACAGGTTTTCCTGACCAAGTCTAGCACTCAATCCTGATTCCAAATGCTGTCTCCCTACATTATAAATATATTGTTTTGTGTCATTTTTTTCAGTGCCACTTGATTGTTCTTGACTCCATTTTGGGTATTCTTGTCAAGGATACTGGACTGGTTTGCAATTTCTCCAGCTCATTTTAAAAATGAGGAAACTGAGGCAAACAGGATTAAATGACCGGCTCAGGGTCACACAGCTAGCAATTATCTGAGGCTGGATTTAAACTCAACTTCTCCTGGCTCCAGGTCAGGCATTGTGTCCATTGAGCCACCTAGTTGATCATATTCCATCCAGAACAAAAAATAAAGCAGTAGACTTACTTTCAAATTTGGAAAGAAGTTATATTGCTTAGAGAAATCTACTCCATCAATATGACAAAGAAGTGACAAAACAATTCTCTTGGATTGGGGCAACTGGTTCATGGCTCCTTTCATGTTTTGTTGCTTACGAGCAGTATTTGCTTCTGGCCCTTGGAAATGGAAATGCAACTACTGATATTGTAGATTCATACTTTCTTTTTTTTTAAATACCCCAAGCACTTTCACATAGATTAAATGATCCTTTCATACTCTTTATTAATATATTTAAAGAGATATCACACAGGGTATGGGTATATACACACAAAGATATTCATTCTTTAAAAAATTGGGTGGTGGTGGTTCTGACATGTGATTTCATCTATATAGGGAATTCACAGAGTAGAAACTCTTTCTGCCATGCATATTAGTAGATCATCTGGAAAACAAATTCTTTTTGAGTTGTCTGGGTCACTAGGAAATTAAATGATCTTATTAGGGTCATGAAAGAATTGTGTGTGTCAGAAATAGCACTTGAACTTTGCCATTTCTGATTCTTCTCAGTTATATTGCCCCTCATTTCACATGCATCTATTAAAATTTTTTAAATAAGAGGGGAAATACACATCTCAGATGTATTTCTGAACCTCTCAAATTTGCTGCATTTTGTAAACATGAGCAAAAAAGCTACTGACTTTCTTTTTCTGAAATAAAGAGTGCTACATATTCAGGCATGGTCATGAGGGCATGCATTGATGCATATATTATTGGCAAATTATGCCTTTGAAAAATGAAAATTCACCTCTGTTATTGATGCTGCCATATACAGACAAATTCTATTCTTATCTTCCTGCACACTGATGCACTTACTACATTTGCATTTTGATGGGTTATTGACTGTCCTTTCTTTCTGAGATACATTTTCAAGCCGGAAACAGAAATATATGGCTTGATAAACATGTCTTCTTTCTTTTGCATTTTGTCATATTAGAGTTTCCTGATACAGAGGTAGTATGCTTTCTTAGATGTATACTTCCAGTACTGTGATGGGTTGAGAGAGAATACTTCAACCCTGACATTTTGCTTTCTTCAACCACCTTGGACATTTTATGGTTTTTTGGTGGGGGTAGGAGCAAAATAATATTTTATCTGTTCAGTCATGTCTGACTTTTTATGAACCTATTTTGAGGTTTTTTTGACAGAGATAATGCAGTAGTTTGTCAACTCCTTCTCCAGCTGATTTGACAAATGAGGAGACTGAGGCAAACAGGATTAAGTGACTTGCCCGCTGTCACATAGCTAGTAAGTATCTGAGGCCAGATATGAACTTAGGGAGATGAGTCTTCCTGACTCCAGGCCTGGTACTCTATCCTCTGTACCACATAGTGGCCCTTTTTACTTTATGAGGTTTCTCTGTACACTGGAATCTTTAATATTCAGGATAGGTCCTGCCTCAAATAAGAGATCATTCTATTTAAAAAGATACAGAAACTCAATGGTTTTTCCTTATCCTTTGTTCCTTCATGGACATTATCAGAAGTATAGTGTAGGGGTGGCTAGGTGGTGCAGTGAGTAAGAGTACTGGCCCTGGAGTCAGGAAGAACTGGGATCAGTTCTGACCTCAGATACTTAACACCCACACAAAATAACTGGCCGTGTAACCTTGGGCAAGTTACTTAACCCAAAATGCTTAAAAAAAAAGAAGTATAGTGTAGTGGGTGAAATGTTGGATTTTTAGTCAGGAAGACCTGATTTCAAATCTCACCTCTGATGATTATTAATTGTGTAACCTTGGGCTTAAATTCTCTGAGCTTTGGTTTCCTCATCTGAAGTGGGAAAATCATGCCTTTGGTACACATTATTGAGAACATCAAATGACAAAAAAAAATATGTAAAACACTCCGAAAAAATTTAAAGCAGTACAAAACCAAATTATAATTATAATTCACCTTCTAGCTCAGGTTTGGAAATTCTTTAAAATCTCTGTGATAGAAGAAAAGAAACTACTTTTTATTTCTACCAAAGACCAAAAGAGAGCCCTTACAAATACAGTCCCTTCTGATAATTTAACCCTTACTTACAGGATCTCATTTCATTTTCTGTGAGAATATATTACACAGTCTTCTTTGAAAGCATTGTAGATGCTGCTATTGACCCTAAGGCTCTTTGAGTCCAAATGGCTATAGCCCTTACCATTAAACAATTTTTTTTCTTCTTCCATCCTTTATTGAACAGCTCTTTATATTCTTCCCCTAGCCATATCTTGTTTTCATTTTCTTTTACTTCACCATTCATCAGATGTTTGGCCAATAGATTGCTCCTTTCCTCCTCTTCACTCTGCTCTTCTTTGATTTTTTTAACTAAGAAAGCTACACAGTGACCTCTCTACTTCTTTATCTCTGGACTTTCCTTAAGCTTTTCAATTTTTTTCTTCTTCCCAGAATCTTCAACCTCAGACATGCTGCTTTCCCCTGTAGCTTTGTGAAGTTTATTGGAGGCTATTGCCTTTCCATTGATTTTTTCTCTTTTGTCAAGAGCTTGTTCTGTTATTAACAACTAATTCACCTCTACCCATTAAAAGTCTGTAACCTTCATCTGGCATGCAGTCTTTATAGAATAAAGAATGTTGAGTTAAGAGTTAGAAGATTTGGATTCTAGTCAAATTAGACCAAATCTAAGTACTTGAGCATTTATTAAACAATTACTGTGAGCCAAAAACTGTGATGAACTATGGATTCAAAGAAAGAAAAAGGGCAAAAATAATATACTCATTTTAAGGAATTCACAATTGAATGTTTGAATGGGATAGACTATATCTATCTACATATAGATATAGGTATATCTATATATAGATTTCTCTCTATATGTATGCATGTGTATAGATATATATCTATAAGTATCTATGGATATATATCTATAGATAT